>NW_004797594.1:512433-520264 GCF_000002075.1 Aplysia californica
AAGCTCTATGCGCTTTACACTATATTATTACCCCAGCAGACCATAGAACACTCCGAAACATTCTCAGCTTCCCGGGAAGCATACAGTGCAAGCAGCTGATTAAGCACTCAAACTCTAACAAAATGACAAGATCTTTTGCTGTCTATAGCCGGGTACCCATTCCCACCTGGGTGAAGATAGGAAAAATCGTGTAAAGTGCCTTTCCCAAGGACACCACGTGGGGCTCCTGACGGGATTCGAACCCACGACCTTACGGTTGCGAGTCCGAGAGCCTAACCACTAGGCCACCGACGCCCAGATAGGGTTAATGGTTCTGTGTCTCGTCTGACTTGGACAGGATCTGCTGTCGAATAGTAACCTGTATAAGTGTATCCCTGTAGGATTCTTGAAAAGCAAACAAAACAGGCGTTCCAGTACAGATAGGTCTACTTGAAATGTGAAAGCAGCTTCCAGAAGCTTTCATTTTACATCTGAGAAGTATAGAAAGAAGATTTTTATGCAAAATGTATTCAAATCTCTTTGAGACTTGACCCTCAAAGCTACAGCACCCACTGTCAAAGCGAACACACAAAGACCAGGGTAAGTAAATAATGAACGTTTGTTTGGTCAGTATTATTAATCATCATCATTATCATTTTCATTCATCATCGCCATCGTCATCATCATCATCATCATCATCATCATTATCATTATCATTATCATTATCATTCATCATCATCTTCATCATTGCCTTTCTCACCCTGCACCAGACTATAGGCCACGGACTAACATTTTCCTCCTTTCTTTATCCATTTTTAAAATTATCATTTATAAAGGAATTTTCTAAAATAGAGCTAACAGGTGCTCACTACAATATTGATCTGTTAAGACAAATTGATACAAGTCACTGTGCAAAAGCCGGAGAGATAATGTTGGATAGTTGAAGAGATATTGGACAATAAGTTGCGCCGGAAATTGTTGACCGTACTATAGTACGAGGGGCCTATCAAAAGTTTATTTTACCTGACCATGAAGGAATAAAGGTAAAAAGCTGAAATTCAGGGTGAAAGCCAATAGTCATCTTCCTAGAATGTTTGTAAATTTTGGGAATTTACGTCATATTACTGGTTTTACCACCAGCGCACTGTAAGTGAATGGGGGTATGTTGTTCTCCAGTTTCAACATAAAAGTTGAGAAAATTGAGCACAGTGTAGTAATGAAGTATTTGTTCTTGCAAGGCAAGCAACTACAGGATATTTTTACGGAGATGTATGCCGTATATGGAAATGATCGCCCATCCTATGCTGTGATTGAGAAAACATTTTGGTGTAAAAAAAAATGATGATGAGGTCAAAGAAGCGGTAGAGGGCTGGTTTTCTGACGTAGAGAGGGTCCTCTATTCTCAAGATCTTTTCAAGGTCATACACAGATGGCAAACATAATGTTTTACTCTGGTGAAATGGTATAGGTTTCACGCCCCTATCAACACTACTAGGTTATTTAAGGGGCGGGACCTCCTAGTTTATTAACGTCCGTCTCCGATTAGACCGAGCCTAGTGGGAAGTTCGTGTAAAGTGCCTTTCCCAAGGACACAACGTCGGACCTATAACTCTGGGAGGCGACTACATAAAAAAAGACTATGCTTAGTACCAAATTTCAGCTTTCTTCCTTTCTTCCTTCATGGTCAGGTAAAAAAACCTGTTGGTATGCCCCTAGTATTTACTAAACGGAAACTGAATAAGATATCTGTCGTCCAGATCCTGGCACGTTGGTTTGGTGTTTTACCGGGTACACACGCACACACACGCACACACACGCACACACACGCACACACACGCACACACACGCACACACTCACGCACGCACGCACGCACGCACATACATACACACACACACAGACATACACGTACACAGACACGCACACGCACGCACACGCACAAACACACACGCGCACGTGTTACACATATACATACACGCACACATACACATACACACACATATACACACACACACGCGCACATACACACACATATACATACACACACACGCACGAAATGAGCATATACATATTGCATAATAAAATAATATACAAAATGCAATTCGCAGAATACATAAATGGATACATAGTGATTTACATAACATTGTACTGAACATGAATCTACTGACATAAAAGTGATGTAATTAAATGTGTCTTTAAAGATTTTAAAATTTAGACTTAGATGTTGTATGTCTCAAGGGTTGGGAAAGAGTTCCAAACTGATGGAACACGGTGGGCAAACGATCTTTCAGCTAATTGTTACCTCTTTTCTAGGAACTCATAATTGTCCCACCTCTTGAATAGCCTCACATGGTTGTAGCTGGCCTCAAACCTTTATGCGTCACGACGCAGAGGAATCAAGCTCTCGTCAATTTTTGGGTATGAAAAGATATTGGTATCATCTTAAAGTTTGTCTTTCTTCCGGTGAAAAAATACCCACCTATCTTGAATAGAAGTTGAGATATTTGAGATTGAAGGAAGTGGGGGTCACCTGTTTTTTTGTTTGTTTGTTTTTAGGTAAAAGGTGCGAGAAACTGGCCGCCACAGTTTGGCAACTTCTATAGCTGGAGAGTCCTTGAAAACTGAAAGTTTACATATTTTGTGGCATTAGTTACGGTTTTTCAGGAAAATTCACATGAAAATGTAATTTTATACAGACATAAAAGGTGTTGAGCCAAAAAACAGAAATTCGACAAAAATTGTCGAAATGGAGGAAAAAAGTAATATTCTTCGATTTCATTATTTTGACGAGCGCCTGATTTCACCACGATACGTCACATAATATGTGTCATGACGCGGTGGAATCAGGCGCTCGTCACTTTTTGGGCATGTCGAGCCATTAATGTCATCTTAAAAAGGTGCATTTGTCTTGCTAACGGTGAGAAAATGCCCATCTCTCTTGAAGAAAAGTCGAGATATTTGAGGTTGAAGAAGGTGGGGGTCACGTGGTTTCAAAGGTGGAATTAGCTAGAAAATAGCCGCCAAAGTTGGGCTATTTCCACAGCTTAATAGTCCGTGGAAACTAAAAACTTACATCATTTGTGCCTTTAATCAACGTTTTACAGTACAATCCACACAGAATTGTTTTCTTAATTGGACAACAGTAGTGATAAGCCGAACAAAAAAATCCTCCAGAAATTAGATAAAAATTGCGAGCGGCAGAAACATTCCAGTTCTTCAATATCCTTATTTTGACGAGCGCCTGATTTCACCACGATGACTCACATAATATGATGTTGACTGTACGGACCCAGAATGTTTGCTCGTAAAACACGACGTACGCACAGGCTTCACAAATGAAGGGATGTCATTAGTCTAGTTCTGATTTGTGTCCCTTTTATTTTGGTTGTACGGTTGTCTAAACATATTATTATTTGTAATTGTTATTTTGTCTGCTGCGACTTCTGTAGATATTTTGTTGATTAGAGAGTAGCGGCAAGGATGAGGATGATGATGGTGATGGTGATGATGATGATGATGATGATGGTGGTGGTGATGGTGATGGTGATGGTGATGATGATGATGATGATGATGATGATGGTGATGATGATGGTGGTGATGGTGATGGTGGTGATGGTGATGGTGGTGATGGTGGTGATGGTGATGGTGATGGTGATGGTGATGGTTATGGTGATGGTGATGGTGATGATGATGATGATGATGATGATGATGATGATGATGATGATGATTTTTTTCTCCGCTGTCTACAATGATAATGATGATGATGTTTGTTTCCCCCGTCTCAGGCCAAACAAAACAGAGGCGGGTTGTTGTTGTTTTGTTTTTTCCTTCGTTTTGTTTCTATTCCTCGTTTCTTTCCTATGTCCCAAGGCAATACCACAGAGGCAGATGGGGGAAGGCTGTACTCGTTCTCTTGTTCTGCTCAGGTGGGCATTGTGGGGAGGTATACTTTGATAAAATGATATCATCATCGTCGTCGTCGTCGTCGTCGTCGTCGTCGTCGTCGTCGTCGTCGTCGTCGTCGTCGTCATCATCCTTGCCGCCACTCTCTCATCAACAAAATACCAACAGACATAATAACAATTACAAGTAATAATACATTTGAACAACAGTACAACCAACACATATTGTTATTATTACTATTATAACAAAAGAAATCCCGTACTCACTTCACTTTCCCCGCTACGGGCCTAACTTCCTTCACGATCTCTCGTGAGGGGAAATGAAGCAGACGATTCTACAAAAGACAAACCTCTGTCTCTTCCAAACCTTCTATACCTCATTGTCACCAATCTTTGATGACCCTCTAAGTTTTTCTCCCGCTCCCCACCAGCCCCTTAAGTGCAGCAGGAAATGGGTATGAGTTCACACCGGAAGAGTCAACGGTTATCCATCAAAGCGTCCTGATTGGCTGCTTCAGAGAAAAACCAAAGCAAACAAGTTGTTGAAAACACAAACAGTAGACGTAACGGTTTCTGTAATTTCCTTTTTGAAGGTAATAATTAATCAGAGTTGCGGTTATGAGAATTAATCTTTAGTTTTTTGACGTAATTTACGATAAAATGTCTCCTGGCTTTGAAGGAACCAAGGTCATACTCTTATTCTTATTCAGGGTGCCCACTACGGCTGGATCGGGCCGATCGCCCGACGCGGTCGCCTGAAACTGAAAACAAACACGTTTGCTTTTGAGGCGACCGAGTCGGATGATCGGCCCGATCGTCCGATCCCATCCGTAGTGGGCACCCCGTATTATTCATCACAATTAACGCCTTGTTTTTAAAAAAGAAAGGTTTGTAAAAGACATTCCTCCAGCGTAGGGTGTGAGAGTATATAACAGCCACAACGTTCTGCTTACGACAGACGACCCCGGAGTCCGGGAAAAGGGAACAACTGCGGTAAGAAATGTTAGGACAGACCAGTAATAGTAGTAGCCTATGGATGGTCGATGGTGTAGGTTTAACATTTTAAAAAAAATTCTTCTTGTTGTTCTTATTGTTCTTGTTCTTGTTGTGCTTGTTCTTCTTTTTTCCTCTTCTTCTTTTTTCCTCTTCTTCTTTTTTCCTCTTCTTCTTTTTTCCTCTTCTTCTTTTTTCCTCTTCTTATTTTTTCCTCTTCTTCTTCTTTATATATAGTAGTAGTAGTAGTAGCTTTAGTAGTATCATTAACATTATTATCATTATCATTAGTATCATTATCAGTATCACTATCATTATTGTCGTTGTTGTTGTTGCTGTTGTTGTTGCTGTTGCTGTTGTAATGTTTTTGTTGTTGCTGGGTTTTTTTTGCTGTTGTTGTTGTTTCTTTGTTTTGTTTTGTTTTCTTTTACATGTGTATTCCCAAGGATCATAATCGTGAGATTGCGAGTCCGGGGGTTCGAGCCTCAGCTCGGTCCGACGTTGTGTCCTTGGGAAAGGCACTTTACACGAACTTCCCACTTGGCTCGGTCCTATCGGAGACGGACGTTAAATTAGGAGGTCCCGCCTCTTAAATAACCTAATAGTGTTGATAGGAGCGTTAAACTCATACCATTTCACCGTTTTTCACCAAGAATCATCATAAGCGTGTGGGGGAGAAGCTGATATATAACAGGCTGCCTCTGTTTTCTCCAATCTCCCGCAGACACAGTCATGACGTCACATGTCACATGTTGTCTCGGGTGGACCTTGGGTGGCTGGCGAGTGCTTATCTGTGGTTTGCTCCTTCCTTCCTATAAAACATTTATCGTCCTTATCTCCCCTTATCTTCTTTTTTGTGTTTGTTACTCTCTTGTAACGCCTCTAATCGTCGGCACTTATACGATCAAATTGTACTGCAAGTGCCGTAAAACTCTTACTAAGACTATTGGGACGCAAGAGTCGTTAAACCCTCACTAAAACTGAAACAAAAACTACAACTAAAAACTAAAAACTAAAACTAAACAGATTTGAATTATTTGAATCCTTTTTTTTCCAATTATAATGGTACCAATAATATTCAAATCGTGAATTCCAACTCTTCTATAATTTTTCTCAATTTGGCGCGACCTCGTTTTGACCCAACTGTCAGATTTACGAGGAGCGTGCGCGCACTTTCACACGGCGGAAGTTATCAATGGCGGTGACTGGACCAACATTGGGGTGGGGCTTCGGTTGCTTCCACTTCTTTACCCCCTAAATGTGGTCGCTTTTAAGGACAAGCGGGTGGTGTTGGTGGCCAAGTGGTTAGGCTACCGGACTTGTAATCGTGAGATTGCGGGTTCGGGGGTTCGAGCCTCAGATCGGTCCGACGTTGTGTCCTTGGGAAAGGCATTTTACACGAACTTCCCACTTGGTTGGGTCCTATCGGAGATGGACCTTAAACTAGGAGGTCCCGCCTCTTAAATAACCTAATAGAGTTGATAGGGGCGTTAAACCTATACCAAAGACCAAAGAAGGACAAGCGGGCAAACCCAGATTTCGGGTGTTTCCAGAAATCTTGACCTACACCAAAAGTGGGCATTGCCCTACCTATAGGAGAAGTTTGGTTTCAATCGTGTGTATATTTGTTTTTGTTTGTTTTGTTTAGTATAGGGTTTTACGGCGCTCGCAACTGCATAAGGTCATATGAGCGCGCGGGACACACCTAATACTTTTTCGTTGGTAGGAAATTTTGAATTTTGCCCGGGTGGCGGCCGAAGCCTACTCTTATCGATTTTAGACCACCAAGGGATCTTTAACATGCGCAACTTGCACACGGGACCTCCGAGATTTTTCGCCCTTGTCCGAGAAGGCTAGGTGTAGATCTTTCCTACCAGAAGATCAGGGCTGTGGTAGAAAGACAGCTGTAAGAAGGAGTCAAGGAGTAACAGTAGAAAGGCTGCAGAAAGAGTCAGGAGCCCAGTGGAGGGGGCAAGGGAGGTGAAGGGGTGGGGGCAGAAAGAGGAGACGAAAGCAGACGACATACTATTGCTAGAGAGCAGGAAAGGAGGTGAAAGGAGACAATTTTAGAGAAGAAAATATTTCTGTCGCTACCCGGATTCGAACCCGGGACCTTTGAATGAGAGGCCAACACCTTAACCTCTAGGCCACGAGAGCCCCCGTATATTTGTTTAGTTATAGAAAAAACTCCCCTAGTTTTCTAAAGAAACTGAATGATTATCCAAAAACTGTTTTAGATTTTCTCAAACAGCTTGTTTCGGGATAGCTTAGAAGCGACCAAATAGCAAACAATAAGACCTAAACAGTATCTCTATAGTCCCGGCATTCAAACGAGAAGAGTCACCTTTTTTCCATCTCTTTGTTCTAACTTGGATTCTTCTAGATGAAAACGTTGCCTTAAAAATAGAATCGACGTGATTTATAACTGTTAAATCTCAGCGGCACAAACACAAACATGCGCACACAGCATTTCCAGCATATTCCGTCTATTAGCTGGATAAGGCTGTGTAGTCGCGGGAAGTTGAAACACAACTAACAAAGGTCAAATGAAAGCGTAGGTATCTGTGTCACTGGGGGGGGGAAGTGAGTCGTAAACTTTCACCTCATTGTCAGGGCTTGGAGAGCGTGAGCCCTCAGTACAGTGTTATTAGTTCCAGTCTTCTTCCTTTTTACAAGAAAAGTTTCATTACGGAGGAGGCGTGGGAATGGGCCCATCCTGTGCTCAGCCCTGAAGATATTTGGTTGGCTATGAGATTATCATAGTTGGAAGCGGTGACAACAGTGATTGAATAATCGACCAAGCCGCCAAGTTGATCACTCTTTGTTCATTGCGTGCGATCACACCCGTTTCAACTACTTATTTCGTTAGTTAATAAGGAGACTTCTTCTTTTTTTTCTTCTTCTTCTTTTTTTTCTTCTTCTTCTTTTTTTCTTCTTCTTTTTCTTCTTCTTCTTTTCC
>NW_004797594.1:520905-523029 GCF_000002075.1 Aplysia californica
GGGAGGGGGGTGGGGGACTCTGAGAAATGACCTATAGATACGCTCTCCCCTCACACTCACGCAAAGATGTGACGGGTTGGGAGGGGGAGGGGGAGCGGGGGAGAGATGTACTCCTAGAAATGACCTATAAATACACCGGAATCAGTTGATTTGCTTTTCATTAGACGATCGGGCCAAGACGAATCTGTTAAAACTTGTGGATTTATAGATTGGTTCTGTGGTTAGTCCTTGTATTGTTCCTAAACAGTGAGTTATAATATTATATATGAATATAATTATTAATTGTATATTATTCGTTCTTTTTAAAATTGATATACGTATAAAGAGCACGTGGGAAAAGCGACTGTAGTCACCAGGTGAAAATTGTGAGAGTGTCAATTTTAAAAGATTTCAGACTAATAACTTCATATTTGCGAGTTGTGTTGATCAAATTGGTTACCTTTCGCAATCCACAAATGGAGATATTGGCAAAAAATCGACACTTGGGTCAAATTTGTATATTTTCTATTGATGCCGTATTCTTTAACTATAACATTCCTTTTATTATTTCATACCAGAAAATTATAAGAACGTCACCTATTAGTATTAGCGTGATGTATCTATTTCAATAACTCTCAAATCCGAGAAGTAAATAATTTTGTCAGCTCGCTTCATTTTTGTTTGACTGGTGGTTTTATTGTTAAGTGTTGTTGAATGACAAATCTAACAACAATAATCAGCCAACATTTGAACAGAAATACAGATATGAGTAAAAAATTGGTACCCTTATGATTCTCATTTTGTGACTTACAGTCGTTTCCCCCTTGTAGTCTTCTTGTATTATTATCTCGTGATTTCCTCCCGTTGTTAAGGCCAGGGCCGCCAAGCAAACTGTTGTAAGTCATGTATTTCATATTTTACAGGAGAGACAAAAATTGGACTTTCTTGAAGCGGTTTAGGTGGATAAACGTCATTTTCTAGGCTCCCTTATGAAAATGAAGTTTATCCACTCGAAACGCTTCAAGAAAATTCATTGTTTTGGGGTGTTTTTGTCTCTCCTGTAAAATGTGAAAAACGTGACTTACCCTAGTTTATTTGGCGGTCCTCGAAAGTGCGTTTGTCTCTTTTGAACCTAGTCATAAAGAGACAGAAGCAGCACATGTCTGTGGAAAAATAGGAACAACTCTTGACAAACAAGTGTGTTCTGTGTGATAGTAAAGAAGCGCGAATGTTTGAAATATAAAGCCTTCAGCAAGCAGGCCCTATACTTACATCAAGAACATTTTGTTGTTGTTGTTGTTATTGTTGTTATTGTTGTTATTGTTATCGATCCAGCAACAGCTGGGCTCTCGCCCTTCTGTCCAATGGCATGTAGTGATAAGTACAGGTTTGTTGCAGTTTCTGCAATGTTCCATAGAGTGCGTTTTCAATGTTAGGTCTCGTAGGGACAACAACGTTTAAAAAAACATCTGTTTTTTTTTAAATGACACAGAACTTGCTACATGAAGTCCCAGAACTCTGAGGAAATACTTGTTGTCTGCTGCCAACAGTTCCTGTGACCTTCAATAGAAGGTCAACAGGTAAATAGTCTCTTTGTAACCTTTCTACCAAGCTTTCCACTAGTGAAAACTGTGGGGGTCATTACGTTCAAATGAAGTTTTTACGCCCCGGGGTAGTGCCACTGACTGAAGCGTCTTTAGGCCATTCCCAAAGGGGGGACATATCTCGTTCAAGCATAGTAGAATTGTAAATGGCCTGATTCATGTCATGCTCAAAACTGTGCCTGATCTACAACAGGGAACTGCTGCTTTTTCTTTCCTGGTCCTTACTATTTTCATTTTCCTCTACTTCTTTTGTATGTTTGTCACTCCCTTGTGGCCTGCTATTTTGAGGTGCCTTGACAGTCGAAGCAGACCTTGTGCTGTTGAAGCTAGAGAGGTGAGCAGTCTAAGTCTGATTCCCTGTAAAGACTTCTCTGTTGACATCCACCCCTTGGTGCTCATATGACCTTATGCAGTTTGAGGTAAGTCAGAATTACGCCAGCGATCTGCGAGTTGGGTGTGCCACTAAAAAGATTATTCGGTCGCTTTTAAGTACAAGGGGGCTATCCCGACTAATGCTGTTTTGAGAAAAATCGAAGGTAAA
>NW_004797594.1:524799-526316 GCF_000002075.1 Aplysia californica
GGTAGCTCTTTTTCCACAGAGACTTTACTCCCATGGAAATGTGAGAAACAGCCACTTTGAAGTGCACTTAGAAGTCTATGGTCCTTTAATCTGCAAGAGTGAGGTAGTATTTATTCCTCCTAAGATAAAAAAAAAAAAAATCTATCGTTCTCAAGTAGCACAAAGAGTCATCAAATTTCTGTCAAACTGTTCATATCTCTGCTTTTAGCTTTTAGCACAGGTTTTACGGTGCTCGCAACTGCATAAGGTCATATGAGCGCCAGAAGATTAGAGGTGTTACAAGAGAGTAACAAACATAAAAAAAGAAGGAGAGGAGATAAGGATAATAGATGTTTGATCGGAAAGAAGAAGCAAACCACACAAGACGACGACAGAAGATGCTTAGAGTTCAATAACGCTCCTTGGTAGCCCCCCACCCCCCTAATCTCCACCCCCACCCCCTTCCCATCCAACTTTGTTTTTCATTCTCAGAATTCCAAAGCATACAATAATCAATTAATCTTCTTTTAAAAAACAAACATTGCTCCAGGATCTGGACCCAATCATGGCGACAATAGAAGATCTCAAAGTTCAACAACGTTCCTTGGTAGCCCCCGGATTTTGGACACAATCATCAGAACAGAGGCTCTTAGAGCTCAACAACACTCCTTGATAGCCTCCTAAACACCCTTACCCTCCACCCCTCCCCCCCTCCCCCCACTTTTCCCTTCCCATCCCACTTTGTTTTTCATTCCCTGAATTCCAAACTCACAATTATTAATTAATCTTTTTTTTTTTTTTTTTATTATTGCTCCAGATTCTGTACACAATCATCATCGCCACAAGAGAAGATCTCCGACTCGGTACTCACTGACTGACGATGTTGCTGTTATCTCCCCGTATCTTTCTGCTCTGTGTGTGTGGCCTGCTGGTGTCTCACTCTCAGACCGTGAGCGACAACAACGGAGGTACATCTTTTATTGATCAACCTTTCTCCCCGCGCAACCGCTGCCTCACAATTGCTACAACATTCTATCTGACGACATTTGTTATTGGCCGCATTGAGGTTTTTTTTTTTCAGTTTTAGTTAGCTGTGGTTTTACGTTCTCAAGTAGCACAAAGAGTGATCAAATTTCTGTCAAACTGTTCACTATCTCTGCTTTTAGCTTTTAGTAGAGGTTTTACGGTGCTCGCAACTGCATAAAGTCGTATGAGTGCCAGAAGATTAGAGGTGTTACAAGGGAGAAACAAACACAGAAAAGGAGGAGGAGAGATAAAGACGATAGATGTTTGATAGTACAGAAGGAGCAAACCACACTAGAGCACCCGTCAACCCCCCACATTGGCTGCTTTGAGTTACTTACTATAAGTTGAAGACATTTTTTTTCCAGAAAAATAACTATATTTTAATGATTTATCTGCTTTTCCAAAATCGTGTGATTATTCGGAGTCATTTATAAAGATATTCAATGACGTTTTGGCCACTTTGAGGTAGTATTTATTTCATGAGATCAAAAAGAAAAAACCAACTAAATTTT
>NW_004797594.1:526416-529092 GCF_000002075.1 Aplysia californica
CACCCCCACCCCATCCCACTTTGTTTTTCATTCTCTGAATTCCAAAGCAATCTTCATGTATATAATGTTTTTTTCTCCAGAATTTGGATTTGGACACAATCATTAGAACAGAGTATCTCAGAGCTCAACAACACTCCTTGGTAGCCCCCTACCCCACCCCATCCCCATCCCCTTACCACCCCTTTCCCTTACCACCCCCACTTCGATTTTCATCCTCTGAATTCTCAGAAATCCAAAGCATACAATAATCAATTCATCTTTTTTTTCATGTAATACTTATTGTTCCAGATTCTGGACAGTCATCGCCACAACAGAAGATCTCCGACTCGGTACTCACTGACTGACGATGTTGCTGTTATCTCCCCGTATCTTTCTGCTATGTGTGTGTGGCCTGCTGGTGTCTCACTCTCAGACCGTGAGCGACAACAACGGAGGTACATCTTTTATTGATCAACCTTTCTCCTCGCGCAACCGCTGCCTCACAATTGCTACAACATTCTATCTGACGACATTTGTTATTGGCCGCATTGAGGTTTTTTTTTTCAGTTTTAGTTAGCTGTGGTTTTACGTTCTCTAGTAGCACAAAGAGTGATCAAATTTCTGTCAAGCTGTTCACTTTATCTGCTTTTAGATTTTAGTAGAGGTTTTACGGTGCTCGCAACTGCATAAAGTCGTATGAGCGCCAGAAGATTAGAGGTGTTACAAGAGAGTAACAAACATAAAAACGAAGAAAGGGAGATAAGGACGATATATGTTTGATAGGAAAGAAGGAGCAAACCACACCAGAGCACCCGTCAACCCCCCACATTGGCTGCTTTGAGTTACTTACTATAAGTTCATGAGATTTTTTTTTTAAAAACATAACTATATTTTAATGATTTATCTGCTTTTCCAAAATCGTGTGATTATTCGGAGTCATTTATAAAGATATTCAATGACGTTTTGGCCACTTTGAGGTAGTTATAAGTTCATGAGATCAAAAAGAAAAAACCAACTAAATTTTAATGATTTATCTGCTCTTCCAAAATCGTGTGATTGTTCTGAGTCATTTATAAAGATATTAAATGACATTTTACTTATATGTTCATGAGATTTTTTTTTAATGCACTAAATTTTAATGACGTAGATTATCTGCTCTATCAAAATCGTAGGATTATTCGGAGTCATCTATAAAGATATTCAATAAATTGAAGTCGAAAAAAGCTTGACATGTTAAGAATCTGAAAATGCTTGACGTCCAATTTTTCAAAGGTAGCGTCAATTGCCACCGAGTGAAGCGGTGTCAAGTCTGAAAACAACATTATCTTTAGCATTATACATAATGTGTGTCTAATGGGTCAATTTGTTCTCAACTAATTTCATTGGACGAGCATCTAGTCTAGAGCTACGGTCCCAACTTGGCGTGTTTTCAATGAGACGTAGGCCTACATCTAGATCTAGGCTAGCCTTAGCCTACACTTTGGTGTAGAACCAACACAGACAGTTCTAGAAGTAGAAGGTCACAAACGCACTCAAACTCAAGCAGAAATTCACGTTATATCGGGGAACATAAATCGGGGGACGGGGGTTAGGAAAAGACACACACACACACACACACACACACACACACACACACACAGAGAGAGAGAGAGAGAGAGAGAGAGAGAGAGAGAGAGAGAGAGAGAGAGAGAGAGAGAGAGAGAGAGAGAGAGAGAGAGAGAGGGACAGAGAGACGAACGCACAACACCGAGCACTCGAGCACAATAAGCTAGATCTACCCACTACCTACCAACGCAAAAGAGCTCCAATTTACTCGGTGGCAATTGACACGACTTTCTCAAAAGCAGGAGAAACTGAGCAGATAGAACTCTGTACTTGTGAGATAGCGAAATGACACCGCGCGCACCGCCATTAACCACAACTGTGATATTACGTGGACGTAGTCACACACAAATATACACACACACGCGCGCGCGCGCACACGCACACTCACACTCACACTCACACTCACACTCACACTCACACTCACACTCACACTCACACACACACACACACACACACACACACACACACACACACGCACGCACGCACGCACGCACTCATACATAGTACACAGCCCTTAACCATAACCGCGATATTACGAGGACGTAGTCTCCTGTATGTCGTAACTTTGGGCCTGGATGGATTCAGAATAACGTTGTTTCAGGTGGGCCTTGGGCTGCTACAGAGGTTTATAGCTTTGGTAAGCGTTTCACGGCACTTGCAACACAGTAAGGTCATGTAAGTGCCGAAGATTAGAGGTCTTACAAGGGAGAAAAATACACAGAAAAGGAGGAGGAGAGATAAAGACGATAGATGTTTGATAGTAAAGAAGGAGCAAACCACACCAGAGCACCGACCACCTACAGCTGATGTTTACGCGCAAACTGCACTGTCATCGGTAGTGCGTGGTAGGAAGGGATGTTATGAGTGTGAGCCACCAAATACTCACGGGTGCACACAAGGGCGCGCGCGCACACACACACACACACACACACACACACACACACACACACACACACACACATTTAAATACACACACACAAACATACACACATACACACAAACACACACACACATATTTAAATACACACATTCAAACACACACACACACACACACACACACACACACACACACACACACACACACACACACAC
>NW_004797594.1:530668-534274 GCF_000002075.1 Aplysia californica
CTCATACTGTGCCGGAACAACAAAGGGGGAACTGCTGCTTTTTCTTTCCTCATCCTTACGATCGTCATTTTTTCCTCTACTTCTTTTGAATTTCTGCCACTCTCTTGTGAACTGCTATTTCTGGGGTGCCTTGATAGTCGAAGCAGACTTTGTGCTGTTGAAGCTAGAGGGGAGAGCAGAGTAAGCCTGATTCCCTGTAAGGACTTCTCTGTTGACATCCACCCCTTGGCGCTCATATTATGACCTTATGCAGTTGCGAGCGCCGTAAAACCTCTACTAAAACTAAAACTAAAACCGAACCGAACTGATCTCGCCAATGGGCACCGACGATTTCCTACATTGGTTTGTTTTGTTAATGTTTTCATCCAGGAGGAGAAAGCAGCCTCTCCTGCCCCTTCCCCTGCCCTGGTACAGACGACAGACCCGGATATCCCACACGAGTCTCTGACCAACCACTCCGTCTCACACGACTACAACAGAGACAGCCCAACGCCGCCCTCACATCACGTGGAACATGGCGGCCAGAATAGCGGGGACCCGTCTGTTAGCGACCAGAATAGCGGGGACCCGTCTGTTAGCGACCAAGATGGCGGAGACACGTATGTTAGCGACCAGAATAGCGGGGACCCGTCTGTTAGCGACCAGAATAGCGGAGACACGTATGTTAGCGACCAAGATGGCGGAGACACGTATGTTAGCGACCAAGATGGCGGAGACACGTATGTAGACCCGTCTGTTAGCGACGACCAATATGATGGCGGAGACTACGACGACAGTGCCTTTGGAATGATCGACGACAGAATTCAAGTCATGATCACGATCGCCATCTGCATGGTGGGCATAGTGACCAACTCGCTGGTCATTGTCGTGTGGTCCAAAGCGGCCAACGACAACAGCACCATGTTCCTCCTTTCCTCCCTCGGCGTCGCTGACCTTTTGTTCGTGACCTTCATGCTCATCTTTAACGTCATCTTGAAGAGCTTTGAAGGCCAAAGTTACTATCAGGACTGGATATTCTTCATGGTCGCCTATTTCTCCTATGTTGGACAGTACGGCTCTGTGTTCTGCACGCTGTTGGTATCTTTCACCCGTTACGTTGCCATCAGATTTCCTCTGAAAGCTAATGTCTGGTTGACCAAAAGACGGATCAAGTATTGCGTGGCTGTGTCTGCTCTGCTGTCCATTCTGACGGCGTGGCAACCGTCTCTCAACACATGCATATATTTGTACAGTGTCTACATTCCTGAAGGCGGGGGCCATTTTGGAGATTACGGGCACTCGCCTGACCTTGATTACAACGGACACTCGCCTGGCCTAGATTACAGCACAACAGATGTGGGGTCGTTAGGAAGCTTGCTGAACACCACACTGAATAACCAGACGTTTACTGACTACGCAGACGGATTTCCCGCCAACTTCACGACAGCACGTACGCCGGTCCCTGTCCAAGAACATGACGTCGATAACGAAACAGCAGGGTTCTCAAAGCTTGATGGTTGGTACTTGTTGAACAAGACAGCGGTAGGGGGAGGAGGAGTGGGAGGAGGAGGGGGAGGAGGAGGACAAGGAGAAGGATTAGGAGGGGGAGGAGGAGGAGGAAGAGGAGGAGGTGGTGGGGGTGTAAGTGGAGTAGGAGTAGGAGAAGAAGGGGGAGAAGGAAGAGGAGGGGGAGTAGGAGTAGGAGGAGAAGGAGGAGGAGGAGGAGGAGGAGGTGGTGGTTGGGGAGGAAAAAGACCAGACAAAGAGAGCAGCACTGACGACAGCTCTCGTGGAGGTGTTGACTACGGCCATGGTGGTCCTCCTCCTCCTCTCCCTCCCCCAAAACTGGAGCCAATCGAGATCTGCTCGGAGTTCGTGGATCAACACAAAGGAACCTTCATGGTTCTCTCCTCGCTGCTGCTCTATCTCATTCCCTGGCTCGTCGCCGTCCCCGTCAACTTCTTGCTCATCTACGAGGTGCGCAAAGTGTTCGTGAGAAGGAAGGAAAACTTCTCCAGGAAGGATAAAGAAAACCGAGCGCTGGACTCCATGATTATTTTCATCAGTCTCCTGGCTATAGTGTCCTACCCCGTCAGTTTCTTCATTCAGGTAAATGATACAGCTTATGACTGAGCTTATATACAACTACAGGGGAGGAGGAGGAGGAGGAGGAGGAGGAGGAGGGAGTAAGAGGAGGGGATGGTGGGGAGGGGAGGAGTTGTAGAGATGGAGGAGGAGGAGGAGGAGGAGGAGGAGGAGGAGGAGGAGGAGGAGGAGGGGATGGTGGGGAGGGGAGGAGTTGTAGAGATGGAGGAGGAGGAGGAGGAGGAGGAGGAGGAGGAGGAGGAAGAGGAAGAGGAAGAGGAAGAGGAAGAGGAAGAGGAAGAGGAAGAGGAAGAGGAAGAGGAAGAGGAGGAGGAGGAGGAGGAGGAGGAGGAGGAGGAGGAGGAGGAGGAGGAGGAGGAGGAGGAGGAGGAGGAGAAGGAGAAGGAGAAGGAGAAGGAGAAGGAGAAGAAGGAGAAGAAGAAAAAGAAGAAGAAGTCACTTTAACAATAGCGATGTGTTCCGAATTCCAAATAGCCAATCAGAGGCTACTATAGTGTGGTCAAAAATTTGTGGCGCAACTTAGATCTATTGTCAAAGTGTCTTAACAGATCAATATTTTTGTAAGCATCTGTTAGCTGTATTCTGGAAACTTCCTTTATAATAAATAGTAATACAAAATCAAAGTTTCTACAGATTTAAAAAGTTCGAGATTATCTTTATTGAACTCATATTTTGACAACTTTTAGTGCTAAAAAAGAGTTCAGCATAAAATGTATCTCTTGTAATAAGTTTTGCCACTAAAAATTGTCACTGGTGAGCTGTGACGTAGGCCATATATGCATAATCAAAATGTGTGTGAGAAGCGGGAAGTGCTGTGAACAATACCATTTTCCGCGTGAAGGAGATTTGTAGTATTTTACATAGATCTATAAAGAAAAGGTTTTTAATCTAGCCTCAATTGTTGTGGGAAAATATGATTAAGTTAAGACAAATTGATACAAACTGCTGTGCAAAGTATGGGTGGCGGTTATTCACCCGTTTAAGAGATGTGGGGGGTTGGCGGGTGCTCTGGTGTGGTTTGCTTCTTCTTCTTTCCTATCAAACATCTGTCGTCCTTATCTCCCCTTCTTCTTTCCTATCAAACATCTATCATCCTTATCTCCCCTTCTTCTTTTTTATGTTCGTTACTCTCTTGTAACACCTCTAATCTTCTGGCGCTCATATGACCTTATGCAGTTCTGAGCGCCGTAAAACCTCTACTTAAACTAAAACTACTAAACGTTTAAGAGATACTTGTATTTGAGGATAAGTTGCGCCACGAATTTTTTGACCCCACCAGTATAAATCTATGACTTTCTCCCTTGTTTGTCTGGCAGCTGTTCACAAACGAGGCCGACTTCACGTACTATTTTGGGACGACTGCACCCTTCACCATCCCCGACAAGCTGTCGATGCACATCACGACCATACAAGAGATGCTCTTTGTCCTCAGCTCCTCCATTAACTTCTTCGCTTATTATGTCTGCGGAAGGAAATTCAGGTACAGACTTATTTATTTATTTATTTATTTATTTATTTATG
>NW_004797594.1:534725-538996 GCF_000002075.1 Aplysia californica
GAGAGAGAGAGAGAGAGAGAGAGAGAGAGAGAGAGAAAGAGAGACTATTTTCATCTAGACATTGGAACAGAACAACTTTAATGAAAAATAACGTTAAAAGCTTATGAAGGATAAGCCAGATGATGATGATGATGATGATGATGATGATGATGATGATGATGATGATGATGATGATGATGATGATGATGATGATGATGATGATGATGATGATGATGATGTACTCACTTAGGTTTCTACAGCTAGTGTAGTCATTTTATATTCTGAATGATCCTGGTGGAGCCCGTAGAGAGCGAAACGTTGAACGTGTCATTAAATATTTTGGAAATGCTGCCAAGTCTCAGAGGGTGCGGTTGCGTTGCGGTTAGTGCGCTTGTCTCCAAAGGGGTAAGTCCGGGTTCGAGCCCCGGTTCGAACAAGGATTTTTGTTGCCCCCCTCCTGCCCACCCAGCAGTAATGGGTACCTGACTTCGAGTTGGGGAAGTAAAGGAGGCGTGGAAAGGAACTGGCCACCCTACCACAATTATGCCGAAAGCCCAGGAAGTTGTCTCACTAACAAGGCAATCCCCAAAGTCCGGATCGGATGTGGGAACAACTTAACTTTACCAAGTCTCAACCTTTTCTCTCTCTGTTGTATGTGGTGATGATGATGATGATGATGATGATGATGATGATGATGATGATGATGATGATGACGATGACGACGACGACGACGACGACGACGACGACGAAATCACCCTCTCGATTGTTGTCCCACAGAGAGGTTCTCCACGGTCTGTTTTGCCACACGCCGGCAATGAAGGAGACACAGGGCAGTGCCAACGCTCGCCAGCAAACTGGCTCAACACAGGACAGCGCCCAGAGGTCAATCTCCAACCCCTCACAGTCACAGGCAGCCTGAACGGGTCAACTCACTGCGCATGCGCTAGTGTGTGGGGGGTGGGGGGGCAGGGGGGGGGGGGGAAACTCTTAAGAAAAGAAAGCACGAACGACCTCGTTATTCCTACAGATTATCCAATTCTGAGGGGTGGGTTTTTTTAGGGGGAGGTGTTGTTGTTGTTGTTGTTGTTGTTGTTGTTGTTGTTGTTGTTGTTTTTTGGGGGGAGTGGCTTTTTATGCTTTTTGTTGTTTTGTTTTGGGGTAGTTGTCGTTGTTGGGGTTTTTTTGGTTTTTTTGTTGTTGTTTTTTTTTCGGGGGCGGGGATTAGATTGTCTAATGATTGTTTCTCAACATGATTGATGCTTAGATTGTCTAATGATTGTTTCTGGATATACATGAAGTTTGATGCTTAAATTGTCTAATGGTTGTTTCTTAACATGATTTGATGCTTAGATTGTCTAATGATTGTTTCTGGACATAGTTTGATGCTTAGACTGTCTAATGATTGTTTCTTAACATGATTTGATGCTCAGACTGTCTAATGAGTGTTTCTCGAGATAGTCTCACGCTTACACTGTCTGATGATTGTTTCTCAACATGGTAGACGCTTAGACTGCCCAAAACTATGATTGTTTCTTAACGTGAGTTGTCTAACGATTGTTTCTCAATATGATTGATGCTTAGACTTTCTAAAGTTATGATTGTTTCTTGGCATAGTTTGATACTTAGACTGTCTAAAGTTATGATTGTTTCTCAACATGAATTGAAGCTTAGCTTGTCTAAGGATTGTTTCTGGACATGATTTGACGCTTAGGCTGTCTAATGCGTATTTCTTAACTTGATTTGTCTAATGATTGTTTCTTAACGTGATTTGTCTAATGATTGTTTCTTAACGTGATTTGTCTAATGATTGTTTCTGGACACGGTTTGATGCTTAGACTGTCTAAAGTTATAATTGTTTCCCTACATGGTTGTGTAGAAATGTAAATACATTAATGTACATGTTTTGTTTTTGTTAACTTTACCATCGCCAATGGGTTGAGGTCTATCAAGAAGGAAGCTCTACCATTCTGAACACTTCAATTTTGGGGGTGGGGGCAGAGAGTGGAGACGAAAGCAAAGCAGACGACAGAACATTGCTAGAGAGCAGGAAAGGAGGTGATAGGAGACAATTTTAGAGAAGAAATATTTTTTCGTTCACTACCCGGATTCGAACCTGGGACCTTTGAATGAGAGACGAACACCTTAACCTCTATGCCACGAGAGCCCCCAAAGAAGAGATTAGTAGTGCGAGTAACAACACAACTCGTGTATTCTACAAAACACAAGAATACCCCAACCGAAGTGAAATCACAGCTCATCAATAGCATCTTCATACCAACTTTAACATACCAGTGCCAAAAAATGGTCTCTAAACAAGGCACAAGAAAGAAAAAGCAATGCGTGCGAAATGAGGTGTCTCCTCAAAACCATCAACGTCACCAGAAGAGACCGCATAAGAAACAAAACCATACGTCTACAAACGGGAATACCAGCAGTAATAAAATTCATAGAGCGTCAAAGAGTCAAATGGTTTGGACATCTAACCAGAATGCCACAGAAACAACTAGCGGCTAGAGCTTACAACACCCGTGAATCCGGCTTCAAATCAAGAGGAAGACCAAGAAAGACCTGGCTGGATGGGGTTAAAAAGGTCCTGGAACAACATAACATATCCATCACAAACGCTACACACCTAGCACAGGACCGAAACCTGCACCTCCCCTCGACATCCTAAGGATACCAGAGGAAGGAAAACGTTGTTGTTTTTTTAAAGTAAGACTGTACAGGTTTCCGTGTTGCTGTTTAAGTGTTGATGCGATAAAATGTATACTTAAATCGAAGTCATGCTGATGTCAAAATCAATTTTATTGTAGCAAAAATGTGTAATAAACAATGTGCCTATTCTCCTAAGTGCTTCTAGCAGGCAGGAATCACCAAGACCATCACGTACATGATACAACATGATACAAGGTATACCACTCAGTCACAACATGATACAACAAGGTATACCACCAAATCACAACAACCTGTTCTTGGTGTGGACAAGGCAACAACGATAAATCTACACATCTATCTATTACTCAATTAACCCTTCCAGCCCCAGCCATTTTTGTGTAATCCTAATCCCAGTCCTAACCAAAACAGCAGCATTTCAGAAAAAGAAGCATGCATTCTAAAAAGTGACATAGTATCTTTGTAATGAGGTTTAGATAATAACATCAAACAATGTTTTAACGGTAAATGAACAAATATTATGACAATGAAAGTTAAATTAGGTTCATTAATTTCGAAAAATGCACAAATTCGGTACCCCCAGAAACTGAGAATATACGCTCTTGGGAGGGTGGGAGGTACAAGCGCAGCTGAAAATATACGCGCATAGGGCTGGAAGGGTTATCATGACATCAGCTGACAACAAGCAACCAGGATGTTGTATTCATTTTTACCAAAGTTGTGGTGGTATCGATCCTATTTCTTGTCAATGTGTTGGTTTCGTCTTTTGTGGTCTTTCGAAATAAAACACCACCACACTGGTGTCAGGCCTTCTCGGTATTCAATTAGTTTTGTTTCATTCTATTTATTTATTTATTCCATTATTTTATTATGTATTTATTTCGTTATTTATTTATTTATTTATTTATTTATTTTATTCATTTATTTATTTATTTATTTATTTACTTATTTACTTATTCATTTATTTATTTATTTATTTATTTATTTATTATTATTATTTTTAAAATATTGTTGATTATGGTGATTGCTGTTGTAGTGGTGGTGATGGTGATGGTAATGATGGTAGTAGTGATGGTGGTGGTGGTGATTGTGGTGATGGTGATGGTGGTGGTGATGGTAGAGGTGGTGGTGATGGTGGTGATGGTGGTGATGGTGGTGATGGTGATGGTGGTGGTGATGATGGTGGTGGTGGTATTGACGAAGACGACGACGACGATGATGATAATGATGATGACAAGCACCTTAGTATAGTTTTAGTAAGAGTTTTACGGCACTTGCCACACAATAAGGTCATATAAGAGCGAAGATTAGAGGGGTTTCAAGAGAGTAACATACACAAAAAAGAAGGAGGGGAGACATTAGGATGATTGATGCTTGACAGGAAAGAAGGAGGAAAACACCAGAGTGTGTGTAAGGTGCTCGACGTGGGAGGTTGGCGGGTGCTCTGATGTGGTGTGCTCCTTCTTTCCTATCAAACATCGTTCGTCGTGATCTCTTATCCTTTTTTTTTGGGGTTTTTTTTTTTGGTGTTTGTTACTCTCTTGTAACTTGACCTCATTGTGTTGCAAGTGCCATAAAACTCTTACTAAAACTGAAGAACCCCCCCCCCCTAAAGAAGA
>NW_004797594.1:540760-542375 GCF_000002075.1 Aplysia californica
TTATTTATTTTTTTTAAAACTGAACTGAAACTGAAAGAGTGAAAGTGAGTGAGAAACGAAAAATCATATAGAATCTAGATCTATATTATATCCTTGGGTGTCCTCTGGGTCTCCGCACGTGAAGCTCGAACATCATCATGCTTTTGACACGAATAGGACTAGAAAGCTAAACCTTATTATATACAGGCCTTCGCGTAATACAGGAGGCAAGGTGAGCATGCAAACAGCCTGTGAGTTGAAAAAAATTTAATTTAAATGATATCAATTCTAATTAACATAATATACAATTTTTATAATCACATTTTATTCGCTCTCCTCTAGAGACTATATTGGGGGGGGCCTACCTATTTATAGACTCATGTTTCTTACGAAAAAAGTATGACTAATAAAGGAGTCAATAAAGTAAACAAGCCCAAAAGCGGATTGTATAGCGGCCTTTCATGTTGTTCGGGAAGGACACGTCATTCGTGCAATGTAATATCTGAGTGCTGTTTCATCAGGCTAACAGGTCCTGTAGGTACTGTAAACCCTACATTTTTGCCGCTATTGTAATCATCGTGCCTCTGCCTTGCCAACACTGAGCAACTTTATTTATGTTATGCCAATAAACAAGTTAAATAATCATGCCACTAGCCTTCAATATTGAAGAATTCACTTCAATGCTCTTTATTGTGGACAATATTTCCATTACAAAAATAATATTGCAATCTATAAAAGAAATTATTACCGTATTGAGCATATCCAAAAATAGAAATTTAGTGTTTCCAGTCAATGACGTCAAAGATTTTAACCAATGAAAACCCTCCACATCACCCAGTTCGACATTACTCGCCAAGTGCATGAAGAAGAAGAAGCAAAATGACCTGAGTCCAGAATAATTTGTGTAATTCGCCGATACGGCCGTGGAACTTGTTCCTTTTGACTTGGATACGGAACTTGAAACTTGAACTATGTCTTTGATCACTCCTAAAACGATTGTCATCACAGCTTACCCTGGTAAACACGGTAGCATAAGCATGCAGTCAAATCAATCCGAGTACTCTCTTCTCGACTCTGTCGACTTCGACAGTGATGGAGGAGGGGGTCCCAGGAAACGAAGACGTTTGACACACCTTTCACCAGATGAGAAGATGTTGAGAAGGTAGGTGTACTTATAATTGTTTTATTGTTAACCGGTCAAGTTATGTTGCTGTCGTATTGTTTTTGCATGTCAAAATCGGGTTAAAGTCGTGCCATATTGTAGGTGATTGGCGTTGTGTCGTGGCTGTGGGCGTGGGGCGGTGGCTCGTGCAAGGGCGCCGCCCCACCCAAAATTATAGATCTGAAATATAGATTAGATCTAGACTCTAGATATCTAGATGTCGTTCTTGATAGATCTAGATTCTAGAAAGATCTAAGAGGGATTGGAGGATGCGGGGTGAGTAGATCTAGATCTAGATTCTAGATCTAGGCTTATTCAATTCCCTCACTTTCAGATTACACTTACACTGTTGTGTTTGAAATGGAAGTGGCTATTCTCATCCGGGGTGAGAATAGAAAAACGATCTACCTCTCACCCCGGGTGAGACTTGCCAGCGTAGGCTATTCTCACCCGGTGCGAAACAAGACCTGCTTT
>NW_004797594.1:542879-547072 GCF_000002075.1 Aplysia californica
TTCTACAATTTTTCTGTTATCACAGTGTAGAATTCTGTGGTTTAGGGTGAACGCAAAATTTGTTGGCCTAGATCTAGGCTATAACGGTGAACGCGCACCGGGTGAGAATAGCCAAAAGACTAGCCTGCACTATTCTCATCCCGGGTGAGAATAGAGGTGGCCGTTTGGAATAGAGGTTTGTATGGAGTTTTTGTTTTTTTAAATGGCCAGTTGTCTGGTGGTGGGTGGGTTTTTTTTAGGGGGTGGGGAGAGTAGCGGTGTCAGGTAGGGGCAGGGGTTTGGTATTTTTATAGAATCACGCCCGTCTTGCGGTTGCTATCCATCGGGGTAAAGTCTTGCTGCTTCTTTTGTACATGCCGGGGGTGGAAATGAGATGTGGTTTGGCTTTTTGTTTTGATTATATAATATGCATGCTTTTATACTTTAATCATTTTTAGATCCAGTCTTTGTACGTGTGGTGGGGGGGAGGGGGGGCCGTGGAGGAGGAGGGGTCTCTTTTTTTCCCATTGATGTTTTGCAATTGGGTTTGAGATTTTCTTGAAAATAATTGATTTGTGACAGTTCAAGTAAGTGGGTAAGTATTGTGATCTGCAGCAAAAATTATGGCCATTAGACTTCCAAAAGCAGTGAATCTGTGTGCACGAGGGAAAGTAAAAATTTACCAAGTTTTCATCATGATAAAGTATTTGATCTCAAAGAAGACAAACAATTGTCAGTTAGATCTACTGGGGCCTACTGACTTAAATACATAAATAGATCTAGATCTAGACCCTCAAAAAATTATAAAGCATCCCCAAAGAAGGTCATTTCTAAATGTTCAAAAAATGAAAAGGCTGATGTAGCTTATTATGTTCAACATGCTTTCAGAAAATGCATGGACATGATTAAACGATATTGAACCATAATTAAAATGGGTTTTCATGTTCTCCCAAAGACTCTTTGAAGTCTTTTTGTGTCAATATGAAAATACAACCATAGAACCCTTGAAATCCACTGATAGTTATCTGTCCCCATCCTTTTATTTATGCAAGAAAAACTAGGAAATTATGCATACTGAGCCCAAAAATGTGAAATTATGCAATTCTGTTAATTTAACAATACAGTATAAAGGAAAATAATCAGAAATTATGCAAAAAAATGATCAAATGTTGCTAAATTATGTGGGCCCCAGGGTGCATAAAACCACGGGGACATAGTTATAAATAGAGTTGGCAATGCTCTTTTTTTTCTTTTTTTAAACTTAAACATTTTTTAAATTGTTGTTCTTTTCAGGAAACTAAAAAACCGTGTGGCAGCACAAACCGCCAGAGACAGAAAGAAAGCTCTCATGCAAGAGCTGGAAGAAAAAGTGGCACAGCTCGAAGAAGAGAACAAACTGCTGAGAAGGCAGAATGTTTCCTTGAAAGAAACCTCGTCGTCCCTCGCAAAAGAAAATGCATCACTCAAGTCTCGCCTGACAGACCCAGTACCGACGTCCATCAAGACAGAATCTGAACCGCCTAGGTACGGGGGTTTGATTTTTTTATTAACAGGATACGAATTCACCTGTCTGTCTGTAACTTGTTCTTTAAGTTTAAAAACATGGACCAAGATGGAGAAATGAGATAAAATTATTATTATATATATGGCGTATTGCAAAGTTTAGTTCATTAGTTCTCCACCAACATTATTCTGAAAAGTGAAACTTTAAAAACATGATCACCCTTTTGATGAAAAACATGCATCATATCTTACTCATATCAAAAACTTTTGAAACAAAATTGATAAATGAAACAATTATCTTGTTGTTTCTGTTTGTTTTAGCCATCCTAATATTTTTAACCATGTGGAATGTATTTGGATCAAGATCGAGTGATGACCAGTTATGATAAAAGCATATATTTTTTTTCGTATTGTTATATATAAATCTTGTATGTGTATTGTTGTATAATATTCTTAGAAATTGTGTTGATGTCGTGTGTTTGTTTGTGTGTTTGTTCCAGGTCCGCAGCACCTGCTGTTCCTCTGCAGAAGGAGCAGGTTCAGAATCTGTCTCGATGGCTGGCCCAGTACTGCGCGTTTGTCATGATGCTGAGGTGAGTGTCTTCTCTTTTATGCCGATTCCCCATATATATATATATTGTCCAGATTTTGGCAACTTTTTTTGGTGGGGTTGCTACAAGTGAAGATTTTTTTACAAGTCATGGTTTTTCAGATTGCTTTTTTATTTTTATTGTTCAGCTAAAGGGTCTCGGTTTAATTTATAGTGTTTAAGAGAATCTGTATTTTACAACAAAAAAAGGGGGCCTAGGCTGTAAATGACACTGTGTCTGTCTCTCCCCCATCCGGGAATTGGAGTACTGTGGCTTCACTTTAACTTTGGCGTAATATAATTAACGCATTTCCCACTTTTCTATGAAGAGTACTTTAGTGTGGCCTTCCATTTAATTTCTACTTACTTGTTGGGTGAATATTTTCTTCGTGCGAATTTTATCTGGCCCTAAGAATTACTGTTCAAGGTGTTCCGCTCCGTATGTTTGTGGCTGAACTGGTTTTAGGACCACAGAGAGGTCACTTTCTACTGGGTTTTTTTGTTGGTGTAGTTATGTTGACTTTTGATAGAAAATGTTTTGATAGATTTTCTCAATCAACAGTGTGCGTATTGTAGCGTGGGATGTTGACAGAGTTGTTTGGTTACGGGATTGACCTGTGTAGGTTGAAATGAAAGATGGAGGCAAATTGTTGCCCTGTTTAGTTAATATAATTCCTCTCTGGAGATAACTTTGATTCTATTTTTGCAAGCCATTCCATAGAAATGGTATTGTGCTGACAATATAAAACGTTTTAGAGAAATGTGTTGTATCTGTTCCATTCTTTCTCCGTTTGGAGATGCATGTTGTTGTTCTGGACGTTTGATTGAGTTGCTTCCTTGTTTGGTTTTGTTTTAGTCTGATGATCTCTTCGGGTTGCTACAAGAGCTTACAGACCTCGGAGAGTGCGAGCAACCGCAAAAGGAAGCAGTTGCGGCCCTCGCGTCGAGTGTCCGTAGAGGAGGAGCTGGTGGTAAAACAGGAAGTGGAGGTGAAGGAGGAGCCGACAGAGCCGCCCCACGTGGCGTGGTGGGGCTCTCACCAGCAGAGCTGGAATCCCTCAATGAACTGATCCACATCGACCACTACTACGTGAAGCCTCAGCCCTTGGACCTTGCCGAGGAGGTCGACGGATCTATGTCGTCTTCGTCGGAGGATGAGGAAGAAGTCACAACGTCTCCCGAGTACGCTCACGAACTCGAAAGCAGCATCGCACTCTCTACGGATGAGGTTCCTCGTCGCACGTCGCAGGCAGCAGCAACAGTGGTGTCGTCGTCTTCAGCCGGAGTCAAACGGACTCACGCCGGGGTGCCGGTCAGAACGACCCCCTCCCCTCCCACGATCGACGCGTCGCTGTTGTCCCAGACGTGCACCGTTGGCGTCGGGGAATCATCAGACTCTGCACTGAAGAGTGCCGCTGTTCCCCCCTCCCCAACCTTTTTCACAGACACCGATGACATCATGGGTGGCCTGTCTGAGACGGAAATGGAAGCGCCGTTGTCTCTGAACTTTTTAGACGATTTAGTCCTCGACGGCCCCGAAGCTCCCGTCTCCAAACTTTTCACCACGCCGGAAAAATCTGTGGCCGTCTCTCCACTGCAGCCCATCGCAAAGTCTCTGGAGCTGGTCTCCCCAGAGCTGAACAGCGCCAAACTTTTGGACGAAATTTACGAGCACTATTTGAACTTTAAGGATTCCTCGTCAGATGCATCTTCCCCTCTTTCCACGTCCATCAGTGACCCTGACCTCCACGGTGAAACAGTGGAAGCTCTCTCCCCCCAGAGCAGCGAGGGTTCCCTCCTAGACGATCTGTCCTGGCATGACTCTTTTACTGAATTATTTCCTGATCTTCAGTAAAAAAAAAATACTCTGTAAAAATGTTATTTGATGATATAGATCTTTGCTTTATATTCTGAAATAGGTTGTTTTTTTTTCCCCGTGAAAAATTGAAATCCTCTTTCTAAATTGGTGAAATGTTTGGAAATAATTGTTCTTGGGGGGGAAAAAACCCTAGTGTCAGGATAATTCTCGCGGTTCCGCTCAAATGAATCATGTAGGAACGGCGTCTGATTGAAGACTCAAGTTGGTGCTTTGCGTCTCTGAAAATTCCATGTGTGTAAGGGG
>NW_004797594.1:547172-552804 GCF_000002075.1 Aplysia californica
GGGGGGGGGAGATGTCGTCAGTTGTTATGTGTTATGTTTCTTGTAGCAACTGATAGGTCCTTCCTTCCTTCACGTCTGTTATCATCATCCTCATCTTTTGAAATAGGAAGAAAAGAAAGTGGCAGAACGACTGGCCACGTTACCGTTTTGATTCAGTTGTTTGCGCTTGACCTCAGTTGAATGGGTGAGGAGAGGAGTTTCCTGTTGTGTTCATTCTGTTGTTGTTTATCGTTGTGTTTCTGCCCTGGCTTTGACTCTCGGCTTAGATCGGAGAATATAAATCAGTCGATGGCTGGATGCGAGACTGATACAAACGCCATTTTTTAATGCAATTTGGAGTTTGTGTGCGACTTTCACCAAGTCGACGAGGGCAGTGTGCAGAGTTTAATCTTGTAAGATTTATGTTGAGCTGGGGAGTGTTAGATTTCTCTCATTAGAGATCCACTTGTCCGTTCAAAATATGTCGTACTAGAATAAGCTGTTACTTCTGTTTCTTTGAAAAAATTGGAAATTGTCTTCTTTTTTTTTTCTGTCATGTTTTTGAGGTTTTTGGGGAGTGCAATACAAGGTCAGAAGCAGCTACGTGAAAAGTTGGCGCCTGTTCTCGAGAAAATAAAATGTTATGATTTAAAATGTTGGTTACAGTTTGCATTTTGGTGTACTATAAGTTTTGCCCCTTCAGTTTGGAGGAAAATTGTAATGATTTGCTTGTTGTGAAACTTACTAGACATCTGAATGGCGAGTGCGGCAGCATAATAGCGTGGAAACCTGTAACAGGGATGGTGGGACCAGGGAAAAGTTCTGTTATAAGTTATATCCTCAGATCCCTGTTATTACCGGGCCTGTTGTAGATGGTTTCCGCTGTGGTAAAAAAGCAGGTCTTGTCTTTTTCAGTTCCTTTATATTTATCAGGTCACATTATTCTTCCTACCCAGAATAACTTGTGTTACAAAAATGGAATTTGATTTCAACAAGACACAAATCAAAAGTTAATAATAAATATATAATATAATGCAAAGGTGTGATAGTATGATTGACGGAGCTTTGTTTAACCCTATCCGTACGTCGTGTTTTACTATCATATCCATACGACGTGGGGAACTCTGTGCCACCACTTTTCAAAAAGAAAATTTACCTGTTAATCCGATCCGTACGCTTTGCATAGCAGTCTGTCAAAATTATTTTTTGAGAAATTATACTGAAAGTTTCAAAGAGATCTTCGTACCAGAAGTATTCTAAAATGTGTATAAGAATACAAACGCGGAGGTACAAAATGACCCCAGGGCGTACGGATAGGGTTAACACAGAGGAGCAAGGCAAATGTTCCTCTCAGATGGAGGGAGCGTGATGAACTTTCCGTGAAGGCTGTGGTGGTACTACTCTTAGTCCACGAGGGACCATTTCATTTTGTGAATGTCAACAAAGCTGTTTATGTGATCATGAAAGTCTGTACATACTCATTCTGTACGATGTTGTTTTCATGTTTGTGAGCGCTCATAAACGAAATAATAATAAAAGAAAAAAGGTTCCTGGGCTGAATATATCGTTTTTGCCGTGGCTTTTCTATATATTTTTTGTAAAATGTGTAATGTTTGTTTGTTTTTGTCACTTGCCTAGAATGAATGAGTAAATCGTCTGACTGAAGTGTCTTTTGGCCATTCCCAAATGGGGGACATTAACCATGTTCTTATGCACAGTAGAATTGTAAATGGGCTGATTCATCAATGTCATGCTCAGAACTGTGCCTGAACTACAACAGGGAACTGCTGTTTTTTCTTTCCTAATCCTTACTATCATCGTTTTTTTCCTCTACTTCTTTTGTATGTTTGTCACACTCTTGTAACCCGCTATTTCCGGGGTGCCTTGATAGTCGAAGCAGACTTTGTGCTGTCGAGGCTAGAGAGGTGAGCAGAGTAAGCCTAATTCCCAGTAAGGACTTCTCTGTTGACATCCACCCCTTGGCGCTCATATGACCTTAGTTGCGAGCATCGTAAAACCTCCACTAAAAACAACTATCTTCTTTATTTCCCCTCCTTTTTTTTGTTTGTTACTCTTTTGTAACACCTCTAGACTTCGGCACTTATATAACTTTACTGTGTTGCAAAAGTGCCTTAAAACTCTTACTTTTATATATATGAAAAAAAAGAGGGTGCATCTTCACGTGCTGCGAAACCTCGTTATACCGCCACCCTTGGGTCGAGCATGGAGGTGGAATAGAGCAGCTGGCATTTACCGGGGTTCCTGGGTGGTTGGCGGGTGCTCTGGTTTTGTTTGCTCCTTCTTTCCTTTCAAATATCTATCGTCCTGATCTCCCCTCCTTTTTTGTGTTTGTTACTCTCTTGTAACACTTTCGGTGACCTTATTGTGTTGCTAAAGTGCTGTAAAACTCTTACTAAAACTAAAACTAGAATTGTGATAGCCACGACTGCGCAACGTTGAGGGCGATGATTCTGCTGTGTGGCTGTGTTTGAAAAGTTTTGTTTTTTGTTGTTGGTGATTTATGTGTACATTAAGTCGGCATATTAGTGAGTGGTTGGCGGGTGCTCTGGTGGGGGCCAAACACAAGGATCCACTCAACCATGAGTACTCAAAGCCACACACACTGTACACCTTACAGTATGGAGCTGTTTCTCGAGACAATGGAAGGGGGGGGGGGGCGGTGAGGTTGCCGAAATAGCATTTGTGGAGTTGATACCTGTATAGCCTGAAAGGTGAATATTCATGTATGAGCTTTGCCAAGGAACCAAATGTCAAAGAAGAATTAATGTTCACGCTTTTCAAGACGATCGAGGAATCATGAACACATTGCTATCCTCTGATAGCTTCGCGAACGGGAAAAACGGTAGTCATAAATGAAGATCTGCCTTGAGAATGCAGACCGTTGAGATGTGGGAAAGTCATTGGTGCACACATCGTCTACGGACATGGCGCTCATCTACTGAATTCTGCACCCTGGTGACGTTCAAAGGGGTGCCAACGGTGTGTTTTTGACCTGAAGTGGTTGTGGTGTCTGGGAATTTTTTGTTCTGATTCTCTACTGGTCCTAACTGATGGACCATTTTCACCCTTGACATCAAAGAAAGCATTAAGTAAGAGCCCTTTGTATAGGCCAGGGGCCTACATTATGTAAACAATGACCTCGCACCGACAAGACAACTGGTCGCTTTTAAGCACAAGGGGGCTATCCCGAAAAGTGCTATTTTGAGAAAATCGAAAGTAAAGTTTTTGGATCCTTATTCAGTTTCTTTATAAGACAAGGAGAGTTTTCTCTATAACCAAACAAATATACACACCAATGAAACCAAACTTATCCTATGGGTAGGGCAATGCCCACTTTTGGTGCAGGTCAAGATTTCTGGAAACCCCCTTAATCAGGGTTAGCCCGCTTGTCCTAAAAAGCGACCAACTCATGACTGACCGGGGAGGTGAGCGGTAGAGGTGGGCAAAATCAGGATAATATCCGGATAATCGGATAATCCTCAATAAGACATCCGAAAGCAGACTCTTAACTCTATTTCCTGACCCGTTTGCCGAAGTGGGTGCACCCATTTTTTAAAATTGAAGTAGTGCTAACCTGTTTGTCAAAGTGGTTCCATCCCATTTGCCGAATCGGTTCATAACCATAGAGTTACCCTATAGTGTACATATATCTTCATAACATAGTATTAATTACCGAAGAGGTGCACTAACAGTTTATCCGGATTTTGCTAAAGCGACTCATTGCCCAGCCCTGCTGAGCGGGACTCACAAGGAAGGGGCTAGCCAGCAGCCTGCCCAATATGGGGGCCATTCTAGTGGACAACTACACACAAGACAAGACACAAGGTAAGGACTGTGCCCCTCCTACACACTTTTATTATCTCTCTAAAATTATCATTGCTTCAAGATCGTCCGCATACGTAATACATAATAATAATAATAATAATAATAATAATAATAATATTAATAATAATAATATTAATAATAATAATAAATAGCATTTGTATAGCGCATATTCCGCTCAACAGCAGGCTCTATGCGCTTTACACTATATTATTACCCCAGCAGACCATAGAACATTCTGAACATTCTCAGTTTCCCGGGAAGCATACAGTGCAAGTAGCTGATTAAGCGCTCAAACACTAACAAACTGACAAGAGCTTTGGCTGTCTATTGCCGGGTACCCATTCCCACCTGGGTGAAGTGAGGAAAATTTGTGCAAAGTGCCTTTCCCAAGGACACAACCTCGGGCCCCTGACGGGATTCGAACCCACGACCTTACGGTTGCGAGTCCGGGAGCCTAACCACTAGGCCACCGACTTCAGAATCTGTGTTCCTTGAATATTTTTCTGTAACAGTTACATGTTATACTAATTATATTATATGTAATACGCTATTGGACACTGTCATCGTACGCACCTTTCTCTACTAATGAGATGGTGTCTATCTCCTATAAGTGGGTGATTGGCGGGTGCTCTGATGTGGTCTGCTCCTTCTTTTCTATCAAACGTCGATGGTCCTGATCTCCCCTCCTTCTTTTTTGTGAACTTGTTACTCTCTTGAAACGCCTCTATTCTTCGCACTTTATGACCTTATTGTGTTGCAAGTGCTGTAAAACTCTTACTAAAACTAAACTAAATCTCATAGAAATAGGCAAGGGACCAAATAAAATGTATACAAAACCAAAAATATGTTTTTTTTATAATATGTGCGTGTACGACCTTTTACTTTATAAGAGTCCATGCTCAATGCAGTCATTTTTGGGATTCATGCCCGTAAATTGGTCGCTTTTAAGCACAAACGGGCAATCCCGAATATTTTCTATTTTGAGATAATCGAAGGTAAAGTTTTTGCCCCTTGTTCAGTTTCTTTAAAAGACAAGGAGAGTTCTCTTTAACCAAACAAATATACACACCAATGAAACCAAACGTCTCCTATAGGTAGGGCAATGCCCACTTTCGGTGAAAGTCAAAATTTCTGGAAACCCCCGACATCTGGGTTAGCCCGCTTGTCCTTAAAAGCGACCAATTAATCTACCTGGACTGTTGAAGCTCTAACCCCCCCCCCCCCCAAAAAAAAAAAAACCCAAAAAAAACCAGGACGACAGCGCTACTGACTGAAGTGTATTTAGGCCATTCCCAAAAGGGGATACTAACATACTTTTATGCACAGTAGAATTGTAAATGGGCTGATTTATCAATGTCATGCTCATAACTGTGCCGGAACAACATAGGGGGAACTGCTGCTCTTTCTTTCTTTCCTCACTATCGTCATTTCCCCTCTATTTCTTTTTTGTTTGTCACTCTCTTGTGAACTGCTCTTTCCGGGGTGTCTTGATAGTCGAAATAGACTTTGTGCCGTTGAGGCTAGAGAGGTGAGCAGAGTAAGCCTGATTCCCCATTTGGACTTCCCTGTTGACATCCACCCCTTGGCGCTCATATGACCTTATGCAGTTGCGAGCACCGTAAAACCTTACTAAACTAAAGGACTACCATTGCGTTCGAATATATATATAATTATTGCAGACAATTTTTCAAGGGACATAAACTTTGATAAATGTTACTTGTTATTTTGAAAAATGTGTTATTTCCCTTAACAATTAAGAGAGAGAGAGAGAGAGAGAGAGAGAGAGAGAGAGAGAGAGAGAGAGAGA
>NW_004797594.1:552904-558370 GCF_000002075.1 Aplysia californica
AAAAAAAAAACCCAAAAAAAACCAGGACGACAGCGCTACTGACTGAAGTGTATTTAGGCCATTCCCAAAAGGGGATACTAACATACTTTTATGCACAGTAGAATTGTAAATGGGCTGATTTATCAATGTCATGCTCATAACTGTGCCGGAACAACATAGGGGGAACTGCTGCTCTTTCTTTCTTTCCTCACTATCGTCATTTCCCCTCTATTTCTTTTTTGTTTGTCACTCTCTTGTGAACTGCTCTTTCCGGGGTGTCTTGATAGTCGAAATAGACTTTGTGCCGTTGAGGCTAGAGAGGTGAGCAGAGTAAGCCTGATTCCCCATTTGGACTTCCCTGTTGACATCCACCCCTTGGCGCTCATATGACCTTATGCAGTTGCGAGCACCGTAAAACCTTACTAAACTAAAGGACTACCATTGCGTTCGAATATATATAATTATTGCAGACAATTTTTCAAGGGACATAAACTTTGATAAATGTTACTTGTTATTTTGAAAAATGTGTTATTTCCCTTAACAATTAAGAGAGAGAGAGAGAGAGAGAGAGAGAGAGAGAGAGAGAGAGAGAGACAGAGACAGAGACAGAGACAGACAGACAGACAGACAGACAGACAGACAGACAGACAGAGAGTGTGGGGAGAGATGGGAAAGAGAGAGGGAGAGAGAGAGGGAGAGAGAGAGAAAGAGACAGACAGACAGACACAGAGAGAGAGAGAGAGAGAGAGAGAGAGAGAGAGAGATAGACAGACAGACAGACAGACAGACAGACAGACAGACAGACAGAGAGTGTGGGGAGAGATGAGAGAGAGAGGGAGAGAGAAAGAGACAGACAGACAGACAGACAGACAGACAGAGAGAGAGAGAGAGAGAGAGAGAGAGAGAGAGAGAGAGACAGAGACAGAGACAGAGACAGACAGACAGACAGACAGACAGACAGACAGACAGACAGAGAGTGTGGGGAGAGATGGGAAAGAGAGAGGGAGAGAGAGAGGGAGAGAGAGAGAAAGAGACAGACAGACAGACACAGAGAGAGAGGGAGAGAGAGAGAGAGAGAGAGAGAGACAGACAGACAGACAGACAGACAGACAGACAGACAGACAGACAGACAGAGAAAGAGAGATAGGGGACAGAGAGAGAGATGGTGAGAGAGAGGTGGCGTGCAGGCAGAATATTTTCCTCATTTATCCTTTAAAGTTACACGGTTTTGCTTTTTCAATAACATCATTCACAAGTTCCAGGGTCTCTTTTCCCTATGTGTATTCAGTCTACAGAGGGCCTACATTACACCGGCCCCCTGACCTTCTGTGTGGGTGGTTCGCGGGTGCTCTGGTGTGGTTTGCTTCTTCTTTCCTATCAAGCATCTGTTGTCCTTCTCTCCCCTCCTTCTGTCTTGTGTTTGCTACTCTCTTGTAACACCCCAAATCTTCAACACTTATATGACCTTATTGTGTTGCAAGTGCCGTGAAACTAAACTGACCTTGTGGGTGGTTGGCGGGTGCTCTGGTGTGGTTTGCTTTTTGTTTCCTAACAAACGTCTGTTGTCCTTATCTCCCCTCTTTCCTTTTTATGTTAGTTACTCTCTTGTAACACCTTTAATCTTCTGGCGCTCATATGACCTTATGCAGTTGCGAGCGCCGTAAAACCTCTACTAAAAATAAACTATTCCCCCCCCCTCCTTTCTTTTAATGTTTGTTACTCTCTTGTAACACCTCTAATCTTAGGCACTTCTATGACCTTATTGTGTTGCAAGTGCTGTTAAACTCAACTAAACCGACCATCACATTGACAGCCTCGCTATTCACACAGACTCCCGTTCCCGTTTCCTCACAGTGGCGGTGGGTGGACCAAGATTTGGGTGGGGCTTAGGTTTCTTCCACTTTTTTACCACCAAAAAGCAAGCAATAAGAACAAAACAGTGATGATTTTGCTATTCTCACGGCGAGCCACGGCATTTTGAGTATCACTCAAACGAGGAGAGTCACCTCTGTCTTCCTTATCTTGTTCTTACTTAAATTTAAGCTTCTGGATGGTGGGGTCGAAGCCGTTTTACCTCCAAATTTCTCTAATTTTTATCTGAAGAAAAAGTTGCCTCAAAAGTGGTTTGATGTAATTAATAACTGTTAAATCTCAGCGGCACAAACACACAGCACTCCAAACCAGGGGCGAAGCGTCTATATAATCAAATAATCACTGCTTCCCTTTCTAATTTTGAAACATTGTCGCTGTCAAATTCATCCTTAACCGTAAACCTCATAAATTAAATGTAAAAAGACGTTCGTAACCAACAACGAACAGTATGCCTAACATTCAAAACGGTTTCACGGCCACAGAAATAGCCTCCTCACCCCTCTGGGACCACTCCCAATCGCAAGCTTTGATTAAGTAAGCTTAAAGTGAGGCTGGAATAGAGTTGAAGGGAACATGTGCATGGCAGTCAAAGCTGTTTCATTGCCACATATACCCTGTTCACCCCTTTGGGGCCACAGTTAAAATCAATCACAAGCCCTGATTAAGTAAGCTAACTAACACTGGTCGAGTCTACCTCACAAATGTGAGGGGAACTAACTCTTAATAATCTCTTGACTGCTGCTTGTGCTTGTTTTTTTTCCTCGACTTTTTACCGTCCTATAATCAGATCGTGACCTCGATTATGACACCAGCTCCTGGCCGCGAAAGGCTAACAAAAACAGCCAAATGTGAAATTTAAAAAATAATAATTGTCATGTTCTACCAAAGAGTTAGACTCACTGGTAGATCTATAACATATAGATCTAGTACTGACATCTCTGCTTCTTTGCTTTGTGTTTATGTATTCACATCTAAAGTTAAGTTTAATTTTAGTGGGAACTGATATTTAATAAGATACTTTCCCGATTATTTTGGCGGTTGAACATACAATATGAATTCCGGATTTGTTTTCATTCACAACTCAGAGTCGCCGCCTCGAGTAAGATTCTTGTGTGATATCTACAGGCCATATCTGGTCCCATTTCACTTTGATTACCCTGTCAAACAAGTCAGCCTTCGCCCCTGCTCCAAACACATACCGTCTAAGAGGTGGATTGGGCCGAGTTGTTGCAAAAAATAGAACGCGCATAACAAAGGCCCAATGGGCGCATAGGTATCTGTGTTAAGGGGGGGGGGGGGAAAAAAGTGTAAGGCCGGGGGGGGGGGCAAAAATACCAAAACAAAGAGTAAGATTATATGTGAGGCAGCGTGGTGGAATCAGGCTCTCCTCAAAATAAGTGTGTCGTAAACTTTCACCCCATTATCAGGGCTGGGAGAGCGTGAGCCCTCTGTGCAGTGTTATTTTTTTAGAGTCTTCTTCCTTTTAACAAGAAGAGTTTCATTAAAGACGGGCGTGGGAGCCGGCTTATTCTTTCTGAGCCCTACCGATATTTGATTGGCTGTTAGGTTACTATAGTTGTAAACGGTGACAACAATGATTGGATAAACGGGCAAGCCGCCAAGCTGATAACTGTGTGTTCATTGTGTGCGATCATAACGGTTTCAACTGCTTATTTCGTTATTTAAGAAACTTTCATTAACTAAGGGATAGAGTTGGGGTGGGGACGGGGTGGGGGTGAGGGGCTCAAGCCCATAAACCTTTCACTACCCACCGCCACTGTTTCCTCATGTCAATATATCCCGGGGCAAGTCGTCTGTTGTCTCTTCTCTATTGTGTTCTAGCTCTATGGTCTATAATAAATAGGCTACCCGAGCATTGCGCAGCATTTGAAAAACACTTTCTCCACCGCTTACAAAGGCTAGCATCAATTGAAAGACGCCTGAACTGAAGAAGCCATTATCCCTACCTGTACGCCCTGGGGTCACTTTGTACCCCGGGGTTGTACTCTTCACATTTTAGAATACTTCCTGTAGGAAGATCTCTTTGAAACTTTCCGTATTTCTCAAAAAATCGTTTTGACAGACTGCTATTGCAAAGCGTACGGATCGGATTAACAACGAATACATTTCCTCTTTGGAAAATGGTGGCACAGAGTCCCCCACGTCGTATGGATACGATAGTAAAACACGACGTTCAGATGATTAAAATTCTTTTTACACCGCTTAGAACAGCCAACCATCTATAGAAAGTATACCCTTTCCCCCTCTCTCTCCCCTCCTCCCCCCTTCCCACTTTCCTGTACCTTCCAAAAACCAACAAATAAGATAAGAGAGACAAGAAGAGATACGATAATACTTTATTATCCCAGAGGGAAATAAATAAACAAACAAACAATCAAATTTACATTCATTAGTAAATAGACAAGCAAGCGTGTAACACCCCCTCCCCCCCCCCCCCCCCAAAAAAAACAAACAACCCTTTCCCATTTCACCGCCCACAAAGCTTCCAAACACAAACGAACAAACAAACAAACAAACACAAACAAACAAGAAACTAACATCGTACAAGGAGGAACCAACCAAGAAAAGGGAAAAGAAACTAAAGTGCCTGCACAGAGGGTTTACGGTAATAGTATTACTGTAAACTCTCTGGTACCTGTCCTCAGAGAAATTCGCGCCCGCAACCAGCAAGTTTCGCGCACAACTTTTGCCCTCAGCGCAACTTTAGCGCAACTTTTACCATTTTCGTGAATTCACGAATTTTAGGTTTAGCCACTTTCCCGCAAAATTTGGGAAAATAATAATAAAAGTTCATTAAAATCACTGAAATTTCTTCCACGACTAAAAATAACGACGCCAAGGGAGGGGGACAATTCGCTCCTTTGCACTACGGTACAGGGTGCCCGCCGCCGCCCAGTAGTGACCCGGACTGGGTCAGGTCAGGCCAGTATGATCGCCCGACTTGTCGCCTGAAAACAACGTGTTTGTTTTGAAACACCTCGGGCGCGTTCGACTGTGCCACGGTAGTCGCTTTGCACCATCAATCTGTCGAGCAAACCGACCCAAAATTCTTGTTTGGACTTAATCATCTTCTAGTCTAGCTAGATCTAGAATCTAGAGTAAATCAATCGTAAACACGGTCGTCTGATTGCTTAGCTTGCTTGGTTCCATAGCATCTGGTAGATCTAGTATAAAAATTTGTGAAACTTTAAATCTTAGGCCAGGAGACTAGATCTAGACATGGATCGATTCATCCAGAAAACACCCTACAGGGGACGTTCAAATATCATCTTACGCCTGGGGAAAAAAAAGGGGGGGGGGGGTCTTTGACTCCTGTAAAAGTAAAGTGTGTGAACAAACAAAACAAAAAAAAAAAAAAGGGGGGGGGGGGGGGGGGGTTTGAACCAATGGGCGAATTAACCTTTTTATGGGGGAAAAGGAAATCAGGGAAAATTTATTTATTATAAGCTTTTGAGATTAAAAAAAAACTTAAAAAAAAGGACTTTGGGGTTCCCTTTTAAGGGGAAACCTGGGCCCTTGGGGGAAACAGGGGGTTTTCGGGGGCCAGGAAGAAAAGAACCCCTCTCCCGCTTTTATTATACCCCCGGAAAAAAA
>NW_004797594.1:559073-560860 GCF_000002075.1 Aplysia californica
ATCTCGACTTGTATTCCAGACAAATGGATATTTTTTTTCATCCAAATAAACACAAGTGAACAAGCTTTAAGATGATACCAATAACCCTACATGTAAAAAAATTGACGAGAGCCTGATGATTCCACCTCGCTGCCTCACATATTTGAACAGCCCAAAACCACGCTGGTCGCACCTGCTCAACGTCAGCGAGAGTGCCAGGACCTGACGCACGTGTCGGGACAAACTGTTTTTGTACACCATGCAGGTTTGTGTTTGTTTTTTTTGGTAGACATTCACCGATATTTAACTTCTGATTTTGATCTAACAAAACTCATATTGGTTACTTTTGATTGCAATTATGAGCATAGCAACAATAATTTTATATTCCAATAGCTCCGTGGCATTGTTTTAGCTATACATGTCTTGCAACTTTTCTTTGCAACTTTAATTGCTAATTTTTCTTGCAACTTTTTGCAACTTTTGTTATTTTCCAATGCAAATTGCTATGAAGGCGGAAGTACGCTGGAACCCCTCGCCCGTGAAGGTCGTACTGACCCGTTCTGTCAGCGTGCACCAACACTGCCATACTTTGACAAAACGCCTTAAAAAAAAGTAACGTCATTTTTCGAGAAATTAAAGATTTTCGGGTAGGTGGTTGGTTGGCGGGTGCTCTGGTGTGGTTTGCTTCTTCTTTCCTATCAAACATCTATCGTCCTTATCTTTCCTTCTTTTTAAAAATGTTTGTTACTCTCTTGTAACACCTCTAATCTTCTGGCGCTCATATGACCTTAATATTATGCAGTTACGAGCGCCGTAAAACCTCTACTAAAACTAAAACTAAAGCTTTTCGGTTTTCTTGTAATATACTGTTGAGCACAGGCAATGACATTTTTCTTCAGGGTGTGAGATCAACCGTTGATGTACTGGACAAAATAGTTTATGTTACGTCTGGTAGATTAGTGACAGGAAACTTGTAACAGCAAACTTGAACATCAATCAGGAACACAGGAGTCTCGTCTTGGGTCGAACATGATGAAGCAGTTTATTCATGATTAATATGTAAAAGGAACAATATTTGCACAACATGTTAGGTTATTTACATGATACAGAATACATTCTTTCATTAATAATTGACTCTCACACATCTCAGTTATTCTCATATAGAATAATACAACACCAGCATAATAGTAAACGGTGGCAAAGAATATGAAATACTAACATGACATATTATGATATGAAAGTGACATAATAAACAGCATGGAAGTGTTTCTACGAAGGGGAACAGCTTAATAGCCAATGTCCTGCTAAGGGAATGAAACACAAGCAGGTCTAATTATTTGCCTTACGTAACAGTTTAAATTATAAATGGCAGCGTGCTGGCAAAATGAGTTACTTCTCGGATTCGAGCCTTATGGAAAAAGATAAATCACGCTTATACTTGTTATAGGTGAAGTTTTTATAGTTTTTAAGTATTCATGAAATAATAAAAGGAATGTTGTTATACTTAAAGAATATGACATTAACAAAAAAAATACAAATTTGACCTAAGCATCGATTTTTGGCCAATATCTTCATTTATTGTGGATTGCGAGAAGTAACCAATTTTGTCAGCACACCTCACAAATATTATAAGAAAACGAAAAAAAGCCGATTTCTCGAAACTGACTGCTATGAATGAGAGAAATAGGGCGTTTTGTCAGAGAAAGACAGATTGTGCAGTGCACGCGCGCGGCGGCAGACGCAGTCTGAATCGTTACTATTGGTTATTTATTTAAAACAATTTTTTTTTCTGCTCGCGATTGCATAAG
>NW_004797594.1:563558-564599 GCF_000002075.1 Aplysia californica
ACAAGCACTTACAAGCACACACAAACACACACACTCACGCACACTCTCACACACACACTCACACACACACTCACTCACACATACACACACTCACACACACACACACACACACACACACACACACACACACACACACACACCTGTCTATACATGTACATAAAATAAAGCACACCGGTGCAACAGATCAATCCGTCTAAACATAATGGAAACCTAATAATGGTCAATGACATTGAGCTTAGACAAAATTCCCTTCTGTCGTACTTCCTGGCGCGTTTATTAACACATTTCCGTTTATCAGGATGATCATATTGCATATAAAACACTGATACCATCAGCGGCAACACCAGCAGCAACAGCAGCAACAGCAGCAACAGCAGCAACAGCAGCAACAGCAGCATCAGCACCACCACCACTACAGACATCATCACTACAACTACCACCATCATCACCGTCACCACCACTGGCGACATCATCACTACAAACACCACCATCATCACCATCACCACATCTAACGACACCATTACACTCACCTCCATCATCACCATCACCACCACCACAAACACTTTACTCCATGATCATCACCAGCATCACCACCACCACTGGTGACATCACCATCATCATCACCACCACTAACGACATGACTATTACAATCACCACCATCATCATACTCACCACTAACGACATGACTACTACAATCACCACCATCATCATACTCACCACTAACGACATGACTACTACAATCACCACCATCATCATCTTCACCACTAACGACATCACTACTACAATCACCACCATCATCATCCTCACCACCACCACCACAAACACTTTACTCCATGATCATAATTTGTTCAAAACATCGAGAAGAAGCACGCTCGAGCCTATTGCGAAATGCGATTTCTTGTTGGTGTTGCTGTTGTTTTTACTGTTGCTGTTGTTGTTGTTTTTTGTTGCTGTTGCTGTTGTTGTTGTTTGTTTGTTTTTTGAGTATCGGTAACGGTACGGGTACTCTCTCTCTCTCTCTCTCTCTCTCTCTCTCTCTCT
>NW_004797594.1:564699-566859 GCF_000002075.1 Aplysia californica
TCTCGCCACGATTCTGGGTCTGTCTCTCTATCTTTCTTCTTCTCTCTCTCTCTCTCTCTCTCTCTCTCTCTCTCTCTCTCTCTCTCTCCCTTTTTAACTCCCAGTGGAGCATAGACTATCAGCAACATTTCTCCAGCGAAGCCTGTCCTGAGCATCCTTTTCTAGCTGTTTCCATGATGTCCCCGCCTTTCCCATTTCCGCTTGAACCGCTCGCCTCCATGTTATCTTTGGTCTTCCTTTCTTACGTTTTCCTTGTGGATTCCACGTCAGAGCCTGTCTGATGATCCATGTCGGGGGTCCCCTCAGGGCGACCGAGACGCTCAGTAGACTAGTAGTATAAGAACGTTAAGGGGACGACCCGTCACACGATACAGCCCCCAATCCCCAAAGATACTATACCCTAGTTTAGAGACCGACTCCCACCCACCCCACCCCACTCTTTGTGCGCTATATGGCCTTGTGAAGTTGCGAGCGCTGTAGAATGCCTATCAAACTAAAACTAACACCCCACCCCCCTTTCCCCCCACCCAAAAGAAAAAAAAAGAACATCTCTCTAATATAATATTATTATATAAGCGCAGTCAAGTGTGATTGAAAACGGGAGTTGGTTGGAGATCCTTCCCCTCCCCCCTCCCCCTCCACCGAGGACAGTGCTACTGACTGAAGTGTCTTTAGGCCATTCCCAAAAGTGGGACATTATCACGTTCTTATGCACAGTAGAATTGTAAATGGGCTGACTTATCAATGTCATGCTCATAGTGTGCCGGAACAACATAGGGAGAACTGCTGCTGCTTTTTCTTTCCTCATCCTTACTATCGTCATTTTCTTCTACTTCTTTTGTATGTTTGTCACTCTCTTGCAAACTGCTCTTTCCGGGGTGCCTTGATAGTAGAAGCCAATGGTCGAAGCAGACGGTGTGCTGTTGAGGCTAGAGAGGTGAGCAGAGTCAGCCTGATTCCCCGTTTGGACTTCTCTGTTGACATCCGCCCCTTGGCGCTCATATGACCTTATTCAGTTGCGAGCGCCGTAAAACCTTACGCCCCAAAAAACACCCAAAAAATCAGAAAAAAGAAAAAAAAAAGAGATCCTTCCCAGTACTACAACGGAAGACCCATAAGGAAAAATCTCGCAGAGCGATTTGCTGTTTTATGACCTCTGATTAGGACCAAGCGATACAGAAAAACAGGATCTGTAGGAGAATAAATCGTTACACATCTGTAACTATATACACTGGGCGTTTTTTATATATTTTAGCGAGCTCTTTTAGTTTTAATAAGAGTTTTACGGCACTTGCAACACACTAAGGTCATATATAAAAGTGCCGAAGAATAGAGGTGTTGCAAGAGAGTGACGGACATAAAAAAGAAGGAGGAAAGATAAAGACGATAGTTGTTTGACAGGAAAGAAGGAGCACACCACACCAGAGCACCCGCCAACCACCGTAGATTATGACCTATCAAGATAGAAGTACAGGATCTATAGGAGAATAGATAATGTAATTGTTATAGATCTGTATCTATACTCCGGGGCTATTTTTAAGCGAGCAAGATATCTATTTCTGTTTGTGTTTTGCCCCATATCGTTTTTGGCGAACATTCTAAATTCGCGATTAAATTCAGTCTCCAAGTGTTTTGTCATGCTCCATTGCAGTTGCGTCTTTCTTCTTCAGCGTAATTTCGGTTACGAGTTGACCTCGCCAATTTTTTTATAAAAATCCGGAAATTGCGAATTCGAGTCGTGCGCAGAAGAAATACAAAACAAATTATTAAAAAAAAACAACCCAAAAAATCCCATAACAACCCCACCCCCCAACCCCCCACGGACACACACACACACACACACAAACAGCATACAATATTTTGCACCAGCTCTCTAAAGGCAAACGTGGTTGAGAACGATTTGATTTGTCATACCTGAGGCCAGTCTTGTACCTGGATTAAGGTTAAGGTTAAGAATAATATATTCCCAGTCTCGAGAAAAGGGCCCCTTTGCTCCATAAATAGGACCTAAGAACACATCCTTGACTTGCTCGCAGCTCGGGCCAACTAGCCCTAGGGAAAAGATTTACTGTGGGGTCTGCTAAAAACCGAACACGGCTTAACCTTTTCTTTTTCATTTTATTATTCTTTAAAATCTAATTTTTAAAGTTTAATTTAATT
>NW_004797594.1:566959-571240 GCF_000002075.1 Aplysia californica
TAGATAGATAGATAGATAGATAGATAGATAGATAGATAGATAGATAGATAGATAGTTTTGTGTTGTGGTTTGTGAATTGGAAATAGAAAAAAAATTGGTGCGTCGGGGTTTACAAACATGACTGCTATAGCATAGACTCAAGCCTTTGATTTCTCAGAAATGGAGGCTTTTCACAGGGGTTGACGGATAGACACCGGGTCTGGGGAGTCAACAAAGGGACGTGCCACGGAGTTTATCGAGCAGGGAGTAGGCCAGTGTTGAAGAGAATGGTCCGGACGCCATCTTGTGATGTCTGGGACGTGGGGGGTTCCCCAACAAAAGATCCGGGGACCGTTTTCTCTGACTGTCAACAGATGGCGGGGTCACAGGGGGCAGGGATGTTTGTCTGTGGGACTCAAACCACAGACCTACACGCCAATTAGTGTTTTGCCTGTGACAAAAATTGAGACGTTACATTTTTTGAGATGCTGATTTTGATACCTTTTTACTGTGTAAAACGATATCTTTTTCAAAATAGCTCCTATTTTATGGTCTTGTCTTGTCTTTTGATTTGTTACTGATCTGTTTTTTTGCTGTTTTCCTTCCTTGCGACTGTAGATTCAGGGTCAGACCTTTCAAAATTAGAACCGTTAAACACCACAATGAGGCGTCTGTCTTTGAAGTGACCAATGTTAGCCTAGTACAACGTTTAACTGATACAGAAGCTAATTAAATATAAAATTGTGTTCTTGCTGAAATACGTTTTAACGTTTTGGGACAATGCGGAGTTTATCGAGCTGGGGGGAGGCCGGTGTAGAAGAGAATGGTCCGGACGCCATCTTGTGATGTCTGGGACGTGGGGGGGTTCCAAACAAAAGATCTGTGGGCCGTTTTCTCTGACTGTCAACAGATGGCGGGGTCACAGGGGTCAGGGGTGTTTGTCTGTGGGACTCAAACCGCAGACCTTCACGTCAATAAGTCTTAACGATCCGCACGGGTGGTTTCTGTGTCAGGAATTGAAACGTGACTTAGTGTTTTTCTGATTATGGCAAGGTTTTTCTTACAATTATGATTAATGTAAAACGATTTTTTTGGAAGGGGGAGGGGAAGGGTGGGGAGAGGGGGTGTTATTATAGGTCAGCTTGTCGTGGTGGGTTTATTTTACGGATTTGTTTTGATTTGACATTGGTGCGTCTGCCTTGAATTTGTGTGATTGTTTGTTGTTGTTGTTGTTTTTCCTTGGGAAATCTTTTGGGGACTATTGGGGGCGGGGAGATTATTTTTTTTTAATTTCTATTCACCGTTGACCAATGGTCAGATCATGCAGAAATAGAACCACAAAACCCCACCATGTGGGATCCACTTTTGAAATGACGTAGTAAGAACGTTGGATACATATATTTTAATAAACCAACAAATACAGAACTGTTTTTATCCTGTTTATATTCGTTTGACGTTTCGTTTTGGTGGTTTGTGTCTCCCTACTGTCTTATGAATAGTTGCCAATGTTGGCATTAAAAAAAAAGAAGAAAATGTCTGGGAACCTCTGGCGTGAAAGATCAGAATTTCTTTTTCCCTCGATTCTTTAAATCACACGGGATAACAGAGGAAAATAATGGTGCAATGAATAATCATTGGGAAGAGATCCATGAGAACGGCTGTAAGAATAAGTGGCAAATACACCACTCGCTCATAGTGAGGGCATCGAAGGAGAGAGGGGAATACGGGTGGGGTTGGGTTGGGATTGGGGTGGAGTCGTTGTTTTGGCTATAAATAGTTACTTGAAACATCAAGAGTGTAACAAAAAAGAGGTAAGGAGAAGAAGAACGAGACTAGAGTTGTATTGTACGTACAGGAGTGGCTCTGTCTGAAAATGACCTGCATTATCATTATTATTGTTAAGAATAATGTTTGACTTTATTTGCATATCTCTCAAATAACATTAAAACAACTAAATATCTAAGTGATATAGAAACGGTGGGTATGCGAATTTGACAGACACGCAAAGATTTCTGGTTTGAGTACAAGTTGGAGAAATATTTCTTTCACTATGCTTGATCTGGAGTGCTATGTGCTTGATTGGCATCACAATAATAATATGTGACTAAACCATTTGTGAGGCAGCGTGATGGAATCAGGCTCTCGTCAAGTTTTGGGCATGTAGAGTTATTTGTATCATCTTAAAGCTTATTCACTTGTCTTTATTTAGATGAAAAAAATATCCATTTATCTTGAATAGAAGTCGAGATATTGGCGAAAGAAGGAGGTGGAGGTCACCTGTTTTCAGAGGTAAAATTAGTGAGAAAATGGCTGCCAAAGATTAGTTATTTCCTTAACTTAAGAGTCCGTGGTAACTGAAAATTTACATTTTTGTGCTTTTAATCAATGCTTTTCAGAAAAATCCACACAGAAATTAATTCTTTAATGGACATGAAAGGTGTTGATCAAAAAAGGCAATTTTCTTCACTTTGATTATTTTGACGAGAGCCTGGTTCTACCATGCTTCCTCACATTTACAAAAGTCAACCAATATCAAACAACAACTTTCGCTTTCTTCAAAATTGAATAAATTGAGGTCAAACGCATGTCACATTTATTCTTGTGTAAGTTTTAAATTGAGTAAGATAGAATACGACAACAACAAAATCGTAAATTTTCCTCGTACAGTGTTTAGCCTAAACATCAAATTGTCACAATTTGAGCATGGTTTTAGTACTTGTGAGTCGGGCTATGCTTTCCAGGCACTGTCGTATTCTGCGGTCACCCCTCACGGTGTAATCAGACATTTCCGGCATTATCTCCCGCCATTTTTCTTGGGAACACTGGGGTTAAATCTAGGTTAACATTGTGACGTCACGACGTGCTGACCGCTGGGCCCCATCTTAAACACCATCTATCACTTCCGAAAAAAACAAAACTAGAACCAATCACCTGTGTCTGTGGTGCAGTGGTTGGACACTTTGTTGTTGCAGGCAGGAAACCTCAGTTCGATTCCTTCCAGAGTGGCGATGATTGTTATCGAATATCTCGGACTTTCTGCTGGGACAATGTCCCAGCCCAGGTTGGCCCTGACAACGAGGGTCGAAGCCTGTCTTCAATAGCAATCTAAATTTTGTCGATAAGGGTGTAAAAAACATAAGCGTTGATACCAGATAAAAAAACATAAGCATTGATACCAGATAAAAAAAACATAAGCGTTGATACCAGATAAAAAAACCCATAAGCATTGATACCAGAGAACACAAATCAAAGCATGTCCCCGTCGTATCCTCTGTTATTTCCTCACACCCTCATTTTATCCTCACTACCCCCCCACCCCTTTCGCCATCTCCCCTTTTAATGTAAAGATCTCGCCATACCGCGCTGTGTATCTTCAGACTTGTTATATCTCGACACCCAACGATTGGAAGTGGTCTAATCATAAGCACTCATTCGCCCCACCCCACCCCCCGAACCTCCCCTTCCCTCTACATACACAAGACCAACTTCACACACAAAGAGAGAGAGAGAGAGAGAGAGAGAGAGAGAGAGAGAGAGAGAGAGAGAGAGAGAGAGACTGTGTGTGTTCGAGTCAGGAACCCCCCTAATTGACCATAAAATAACGCAGTTTCATGACAGTGCAAGAATTACTATGTATTTGGGACACCTTGACACGGAAAACTGGCGTCATGTCACGGGATAAAAAACATCACTCGTTTACTTGGCCTATACGTTTTCTTATAAAATAGAAAGTAAATCATGTATCGGTTTTTCTGCTGCGCACCCAACGATTATATCTCTCTGACCGTTAGGGCTGGGCAATGAGTCGCTTTAGCAAAATCCGGATAATATGTTAGTGCACCTCTTCGGCAAATAATATGATATGAATCGCTTCGGCAAATGGGTTAGAACCACTTCGACAAACGGGTTAGCATAACTTCTACAATTAATGGGTGCCCCCACTTCGGCAAGCGGGTCAGGAAAGGGAGTTACGAGTCTGAATTCGGACAATGTTTCAAACAATTTATAATTATCCGGTTATTCGGATAGAGTATCCGGATTTTGCCCACCTCCATTGACCGTACAGGCAGTTTCTGACCTTTCAACTCAAGTCTAATGATAGAAGTCTAGAATCCAACTCGCGGGATTGCGCGACTGACTGGCACTGAGAGAGAGAGAGAGAGAGAGAGAGAGAGAGAGAGAGAGAGAGAGATGGAGAGAGAGAGAGAGAGAGACAGGGAGAGAGAGAGACAAGGAGAGAGAGAGAGAGGGAGAGAGAGAATGTGTGAGATGGATAGAGAGAGAGAGAGGGAGAGAGAGTGT
>NW_004797594.1:575028-578171 GCF_000002075.1 Aplysia californica
ACCTATTTTATATGCTTAAAATACAAATAAAACATTAGACCGTCACAGAAATTTTATATAACTTCGTAGTGGGTGGTTGGCGCGTGTTCTGGTAGGTGTGGTGTGATTAACCCCCTCCTCCAAATCTCTCTTATCAAACATCTGCTGCTCTATTGAGCATCATCTCCCCTCTCCTTCCTCTTTCCTTTCTGTAACTTTCTAGGCACGCCCTTTATCCAACGATAGTGAATAACCTACGTGGTGTCGATCTAGTATGTTATTTGCTTTATCTTCTTCACTTATGTGACTTATTTGTGTTGCAAGTGCCGTAAAACTTTCACCCAAACTAAATTCCTGGAACACTTAACATACAGAGTACACCTTTTCCCACACAAGCACTAAAGTCCTCAGTTGTAGATTATCGAGATCACATGTTTCCACTGACAGATTTTACTAAAATCCTCAGTGGTAGATTATCGAGAGCACGTGTTTCCACAGACAGGCCTATTATGCAAGGCATGTAATCTAGGTCAAGTTCACGCAGTGTAACTTCGTCAAGACCGCTGCGAACGAAGAAGAGATTCATCACGTAATTTCTGAACTAGTGCTGAAGTACATAACGTTAACACTGTAAATAGGTCCACATATCATTGTTGAAAGATAGGGACATAAACTGCGTAAACAGAAAGATTGTGATTTCTCAAAGGGATCTTGAAGTAAACATAAAAAAATGCTACCAAGGCCTATATATTATGTTACCCAGGTTTTCTTTCCAACCTATCAGTATCACCCCTATTCTATGAATGAACTATTCCGGGCCAATATGCCGGCGTCTTGGCACTTGGCAGGGGTGAACAAGGTGGTCTCGAGAATACTAGAGGTGGGCAAAATCCGGATAATCTATCCGAGTAGCCGGATAATTATCAATGAAACATAGTCCGAATTCAGACTCTTAACTCTCTTTCCTGACCCGCTTGCCGAAGTGTGTACACTCATTAATTGTGGAAGTGATGCTAACCCGTTTGTCGAAGTGGTTCTAACCCATTCACCAAAGCGGTTCATATTACATTATTCGCCGAAGAGGTTCACTAACATATTATCCGGATTTTGCTAAAGCGACTCCTTGCCCAGCTCTAGAGAATACGGCGAAACCACAGACGCGCAATTTGAGCTTGACCCGACTAGTGACTAGCACTAGCACTACAAGCAGCTAGAATCTGGCAGTTGGTTGGTTGGTAGGGCTCGGTGAACCTTACCGTTGTGTCTTGTACCGCTGAACAGCTGCTGAATGAACGAAAGAACGGATTGTTGTTCATTCTCAGCACGTGCTGTCTTTCGGATGAACACAGAAACAACGAAACAGTGAACTCAGTGTCTGTGTGTGTGTGTGGGGGTCACTGTGGGTGTGTGTTTTTTACTGCTGTCGCTCGCGTGCCGCGCTTTCAGTCAGTCAGTCAGTCAGTCAGGATTTACGGTGTGTGATAGTAGATCTAGAATTTCTCTTCTCTCATTCTCACGACCACAGTTGATCGTTGTCGTCGCCGGCGGAAAGAAAGAATGGAAGCCCGTCAGAACTGGAGTAAGAAGCTGGAGTTTTTGCTGGCCATCATCGGTTATGCGGTCGGCCTGGGAAATGTCTGGCGATTCCCCTACCTTTGTTTCCGAAGTGGTGGAGGTAAGTGGTTTTTTCCTTTCGATTTATTTGTTTTAGTAGGCTTAAGTAAGTGTTTTACGGCACTTGCAACACAATAAGGTCATATAAGTGCCGAAGATTAGAGGTGTTACAAGAGACAGAGAGTAACAAACACAAAAAAGAAGGAGGGGAGATAAAGACGATGGATGTTTGATAGGAAAGAAGAAGCAAAACACACCAGAGCACCCGCCAACCACCCGCTTTCGATTTATCTACAGTCTATATAGGCCTACAAATTACTACTAGACTATACGTATTACATTATAGCACATTATTAAAGAGACGAACATCACACATGCCGTACAATTACTTGAAGGCCTAGACTCTGATTAATTTGGGCCTCTTTGGAAGGCGCGTTGAAAGAATCCAGTCTTACGAAAGTGAAAGCGGCTGATCGGTAGGGCCTGGCCAAGGGTACGTAGAGCGAACCGGCTTGTTGTGGGCATTTATTGACACTTGTGCCCTTTCTTTCTTCTGTGCTCCGTTTCTCTGGCTCCTTCGTCTGTTCGTCAGGCCCTTCTATGAGAAGATAGAAGAATCCCAGACCACTCGTATACATTATTGCGCGAGACCCACCCCCTCCTCCACCCGCCCCACCCATGTATGACAACATTTTAATGAATAGATCTACCGGTCCGAGATTCTCCACTGAGAGATATTTAAAAACTGGGGAAAAATCATGAATTCCTAAGGTTGAGGCATAGGCAAAGTGAGTCCGCTGGTCCGGTATTCTTCAATCTTACCCCTTACTTAACCCTATCCATACGTCATGTTTTACTCGTATCCATACGACGTGGGGAACTCTGCGCCACCACTTTCCAAAGAGGAAATTTACTCGTTAATCCGGTCGTACGCTTTGTATAGTAGTCTGTCAAAATGACTTTTTTTTAGAAATACCGAAAGTTTCAGAGAGATTTTCTTACTTTATAGAAGTATTCTAAAAAGTAAAGAATACAACCCCAGGAGTACAAAATGACCCCAGGGCGTACGGATAGGGTTAAGGATGTGTATGGCGCTTGTGGGATCTGTCGTCCTTACTAAATCTCCCCTCCTTCTTTTTTGTGTATGTTACTCTCTTGTAACACGTAATCTTTCTTATCTTCGGCACTCATATGACCTGATTTTGTTGCAAGTGCCGTAAAATTCTTAATTTTAAAACTTAAACAAGTAGTAGTAGAAGTAGGTCACTGCTGAAATGTTCCGGTCTGTTTTTTGAGTGAAGAAAGGCTTTGGGCGATTTTTTAGTTTGGTTCGTTAAAGTCAAGAGTAGACTATGGATGCCTTGCGGGCTTTGGTGCTGGGGGGAACTGATCACTTATGGACCTGTCCAGTGTGAAATGACGTTGTAGGGGGGTTTGAGGCCCCCATCATCATCATCCGGTGCCTTGCCGACTGGCGTGGGCGATCATGGACCTCCACTTCCATCTGTCTTTCGAAGCAGCAATGGTGTCTGTTGTTCTTGCTGCTCCCA
>NW_004797594.1:579643-581443 GCF_000002075.1 Aplysia californica
GGGGCTGCTCTTTGTGTAGCCTATTTCAAATAGTATTTGGTCATCAAGACTTCTGGATTTCTTCTCTGGATGTAAACAAATGGGTCGTGGACTTTAACGAAGGGAACTACAAGATCACCAGGCTTTCTTGTTGTGGTGTACTTGACTTTGACCCTGTCCTGCTTGATAAGGAAGAAGAGGGCGGCGGTAGTCTCACCGTTGGGAAGTACTTCTAACTTCTAACTCAAATAAAAGTTTTTGTAAGTCCAAGCAAGTGTTACCGCTTTTGGTAAACTTTAAAAAATCCTAATTGAATTCGTTGTCAGAAGCCACGCCCCTCTCTGCCTCTTTCTGTTCTGTTTGCCTCGCTCATTATCTGCTCCTGTCTGTCTGTCTGTTTGTTTGTCTGTCTGTCTGTCTGTCTGTCTGTCTGTCTGTCTGTTTGTTTGTTTGTCTGTTTTTTTGTTTGTCTCTCTCATCACCTGCTTCCTCCTCTCCCTTGTTTGTCAATCTGTCTGTCTGTTTGTCTGTCTGTCTGTCTGTCTGTCTGTCTTACTGTCTGTCTGTCTGTCTGTCTGTCTGTCTGTCTGTCTGTCTGTCTGTCTGTTTGTCTATCTCTGTACGTCCGTCCATCCTTTTCCAGTCCCTCTGTCCATAATTTGTCTGTCTGTCTGTCTGTCTGTCTGTCTTGTCCCTCCTGTCTGTCTGTCTGCCCCAGCGTCCTTCTGTCCATTTGTCTGTCTGTCTGTCTGTCTGTCTGTCTGTCTGTCTGTCTGTCTGTCTGTCTGTCTGTCTGTCAGTCTGTCTGTCTGCCCGTCTGCGTGTCTATCAGTCTGTTTCGTCTACTCCCTTCCTCTGGTTCTATAAAACAGAACTGGATTGTTTAATCAGGCTGCCCACTTTGTCCTTGAACCAAAGTCTACTTTTCTGCTGGCTTTCTTTTGTTGGTAAAAACAGCTGCCGACAGACTTGAGAAATACACGTACTTACTTTACTTTTACTTTTTTCTTGATGTTGATATGGATCCCAACTAAAACAAAGCAGAGAATTCAAATACTTGGGCAGCATTTTCACAGAAAATGGAAAACTAGATCGAAAAATAGGTCACTAGATGCCAGAAAGCCATCGCAGTCATCTACCATCTCGGCCCTCTCGTGAAACAGGAATACAACGGCGTAAAATGTTTAACTTTCCTTCTATCTTTTATCAATAGAAAATCTACAAATTTGACCCTGTGGGTGGTTGGCGGGTGCTCTGGTGTGGTTTGCTGCTTCTTTCCTATCAAACATCTATCGTCCTTTTCTCCCCTTCTTTTTTATGTTTGTTACTCTCTTGTAACACCTCTAATCTTCTGGCGCTCATAATAATATGACCTTATAATGCAGTTGCGAGCGCCGTAAAACCTCTACTTAAAAAAGACCCCTGTGTCGATTTTTGGCCAACATCTCCTTTTGTGGATCGCTAGAAGTAACTCATTTGATCAAGTTGCTACTTTATTTGAATCTCCCTCGAATGTGTGGGTGGTTGGCGGGTGCTCTGGGGTGGTTTGCTTGTTTATTCTTTCCTACCAAACATCTATCGTCCTGATCTCTCCTCCTTCTTTTTGTGTTTGTTACTCTCTTGTAACAACTCTAATCTTCGGCACTTATATGACCGTATTGTGTTGCAAGTGCTGTAAAACTCTTACGAAGACTAAAATCTCTCGAATGAACATTTTGTCCTGTCTGTACAATAAAGGGTTAGGAAAATGCTCCAGCATTGTGTCGATTGACAAGAGGTTTGCGTTATGTGTGTGTGTGTGTGTGTGTGTGTGTGTGTGTA
>NW_004797594.1:583612-586215 GCF_000002075.1 Aplysia californica
GAAAGATCTACACCTAGTCTTCTCGGACAAGGGCGGAAAATGTCGTAGGTCCCGTGTGCAAGTTACCAACGATAAAGATCCCTTGGTAGTCTAAAATCGATAAGAGTTGGCTTCGGCCGCCCTCCAGGCAAAATTGAAAAAAATTGTGTGTGTTTTAGTAAGGTTTGTATGGAGCTCGCACTGCAGAAAGTCATATGAGCGCCAAGTGGTGGATGTCATCAGAGAAGTCCTTACAGGGAATCAGGCTTACTCTGCTCACTTCTCTAGCTTCAGCAGCACAGAGTCTGCTTCGACTATCAAGGCACCCCGGAAATAGCAGTTCACAAGAGGGTGACAATCATGAAAAAGAAGTTGAGGAAAAATGAGGATAGTAAGGATGAGGAAACCTTATGCAGTTGCGAGCGCCGTAAAACCTCTACTAAAACTAAACAGGATGAGAAAAGAAAAAGCAGCACTTCTCATTACGTTGTTCCGCCTCAGTATGCGCATGACATTGATAAGTCAGCCCATTTACAATTAAGAATAATAATATCTCCCCCCCCCCCTTTTGGTGTGTGTTTGAAGCCAGGGGCTGTTCTTTTGTAGTTGTGTGGTGTGTCGGATTGCAGTTCGTGGTGGGTTGAAAAAACAATGACTTTGTTGTACCATGTTCTTTGAGTTGCTGACCGGGATCTCTGGCTTTGTTCTGAGGCGTGTCCAATGAACTCTGTGAGAGACACCGACCCGTGGCTAATGGTTTTAGTTTTAGTTTTAGTTTTAGTAAGAGATATAGATCTATAATATACGGCACTTGCAACACAATAACGTCATATCAGTGTCGATGAATACAGTTCTACTTGTGGGTGGTTGGCGGGTGCTCTGGTGTGGTTTGCTTCTTCTTTCCTTTCAAACATCTATCGTCTTTATCTCCCCTCTTTCTTTTTTGTGTTTGTTGCTCTCTTGTAACACTTCTAATCTTCGGCACTTATATGACCTTATTGTGTTGCAAGTGCCGTAAAACTCTTACTAAAACTAAGTTCTACTTTGTTGACGTCCACCTCTTGGCGTTCATATGAGCTTTTATGCAGTTGCAAGCGCCCTAAGACCTTACTAAAACTGATACGATAAGTAGAATTGTTACAAGAGAGCAACAAAACATACAAAAGAAGGAGGAGAGATAAGGACGAAAAAAGGAGGAGGAGAGATAAGGACGATAGATGTTTGATGGGACAGAATGAGCTAACCACACCAGAGCACCCGTCAACCACCCACGGCTAATGTTTAGACACGGTGTGACAAAACTGTAAAAAAGACAAAGTGAAATGGTATAGAGAGAGGTGGAACCCCGCTGTCAACACTGTCAGTCTATACAAGAGGCGGGACCTCCGAGTTGAACGTCCATCTCCGAAAGGACCGAGCCAAGTGGAAAATTCGTACAAAGTGCCGTTCTCAAGGACACAACGTAGGACTGAGCTGAGGCTCGAACCCCCTCACCAGCAATCTCACGATTACGAGTACAATATACTATCCACTAGACCACCGACGCGACTAAAAGACAAGGAATTTACTTGTACAGCCACTTGTAGTTGCAGATTCTCCAAACATTTGGAAGTGGGGGCTTGGCGGGTGCTCTGGTGTGGTTTGCTTCTTCTTTCCTATCAAACATCTGTCGTCCTTATCTCCCCTCCTTCTTTTTTATATTTGATACTCTCTTGTAATACCTCTAATGTTTTGACGCTCATATGACCTTATGCAGTTGCGAGCGTCGTAAATCCTCTACTAAAACAAACAAACAAACATTTGGAATGTTACTAACATGTAAATGCGTTGTTCTTCTGCTGGGTGTGTGCAAGCATATTGAGTCTATAATAGGTCTAATGTTTACAGATGTATAGAAAAAAGTGGGTGGTTGGTGGGTGCTCTTGTGTGGTTTGCTCCATTTTTCTTATCAAATATCTTTCGGCCTTTAAATCTCTCCTCCTTCTTTAATGTGTATGTTACTCTCTTGTAAGACACGATCTATTCTTCGGCATTAATGTGACTTTAATGTGTATGTTACTCTCTTGTAAGACACGATCTATTCTTCGGCATTAATGTGACCTTATTGTGCTGCAAGTACCGTGAAACTCTTATACTAAAATGGAAAAGAATTCACGTGGCATTGGTCAGCAAACGGCTTGAGATAAGGAAGGTTTTTTGTTGGGGTTTTTTAGGATGCACGCCAAACACATGATTCAATCAATTTGTTGGAACAGTTTGCGATGCGTATGTGACGTTTATCATAGAGATACCAGCGTGGATGGTTGGCGGGTGCTCTGGTGTGGTTTGCTCCTTCTTTCCTATCAAACTTCTGTTGTCTTTATCCCCCCCTCCTTCTTTTTTGTGTTTGTTACTCTTTTGTAACACATGTATTCTTCAACTTCAACGCTTATATGACCTTATCGTGTTGCAAGTGCCGTAGAACTCTTACTAAGACAAAAGAGCCACCAGCGTGTATGTGGTGTAACGGTTAGGCACTTTGCTGTGACACACAGAAGACCCGCATTCGATACCCATGTGGGAAGAATTTTTATTGGAAGAGCATCTCAGTCATTTTTCTTTATTTGCTGAGACGTCTCCCCCCC
>NW_004797594.1:588148-589777 GCF_000002075.1 Aplysia californica
CAGTTGGTAGGAAATTTTGAAATTTTGCCGGGTGGCGGCCGAAGTCCACTCTTATCGACCACCAATGGATCTTCAACGTGAGCAACTTGCACACGGACACAACGGGATTTTTTTGCCGATGTCTAAGAGGGCTAGGCGTAGATCTTTCCTACCAGAAGATCAGGGGTGTGGCAGAAAGACAGCAGTAAGAAGGAGCCAAGGAGTAGCAGTAGAAAAGGTGCAGAAAGAGTCAGGAGCCCAGAGGAGGGGGAAAGGAGGTGAAGGGGTGAGGGTAGAAAGTGGAGACGATAACAGACAACAGAATATTGCTAGAGAGCAGGTAAGGAGATGAAAGGAGACAATTTTAGAGAAGAAAATTTTTCGATCGCTACCGGGATTCGAACGCGGGACCTTTGAATGAGAGGCGAACACCTTAACCTCTAGGCCACGAGAGCCCCTATTTCATACCTCCATCTACACAATTTAGACCAAGATGGGACTTCAACATCTGGGTGACCAAGAAACATGCGGATAACTTTAGAACGACAGATGTACGCCATTGGCCGATATTTATAGTAATAACCATCTAGTTTGACGTCCCTTTACTTCCCAACTCGAAGTCAGGTACCCATTAGAGGTGGGTGAGCGAAAAAAAATCCGTGGCCGAACCGAGGCTTGAACCTGGACTTTCTGCTTTGGAGATAAGCGCACTAACCACTCCGCCACCACGCCACTGTTGGCTACAGGCTTTAAAAATACTGCAATGTGAGGCAGCGTGGTGGAATCAGGCTCTCGTCAATTTTGGGGCATGTAGAGTTATTGGTATCACCTTAATGCTTGTTCACTTGTTATTATTTGGATTTAAAAAATATCCATTTATCTTGAATACAATTCGAGATATTTGCAAATGAAGGAGGTGCGGGTCACGACCTGTTTTCAGAGGTAAAATTATTGAGAAAATGGCGGCCAAAGATTAGTCATTCCCATGTTTGAAGAGTCCATGGTAACTGAAAATTTACATATTTTGTGCCTTTAATCAACCTTTTTCAGAAAAATCCACACAGAAATGAGTTCTTTAATGGGCATGAAAAGTGTTGAGCCAAAAAACAAGAATTTGATAAAAATTCACAAACCTGTGGAAAAATGCAAGTTTCTTCAATTTGATTATTTTGACGAGAGCCTGATTCTACCACGCTGCCTGGATATGAAGAAGATTGCGGTCGTGTTGCCACCGTGGACGACAACAAAGTGGGAATCCCTCAATGACGTCAAACAAGATGGTTGTTACTATAAATATCGACCAATGGCGTACATCTGTCGTTCTAAAGTTATCTCCGTGTGACCAAGAATCCTAGAAAATCTCATTGTCCTTTGTTTTACATAATGGGAGATACTATGAAAAAATAGATTCGAACAGAATGTTGGCTGTGCAAAATAATGTTACATTTTTTTTCGGAAAAGAACACTTAAGTGGAATAATCAAGCCATGTTCTGCATCTCACTGACAGAATGTAGGCCACCGCTCAAAAAAGAAAGAAAGCAAAAATAAAAAACCATGAACACCAATGATGAAGAAGACGAGAGAGAGAGAGAGAGAGAGAGACAGACAGACAGACAGACAGACAGACAGACAGACAGCCAGACAGACAG
>NW_004797594.1:589877-591151 GCF_000002075.1 Aplysia californica
TTTCGTCTCCACTTTCTGCCCCCCACCCTCTCACCTCCTTTGCCCCCTCCTCTGGGCTCCTGACTCTTTCTGCAGCCTTTCTACTGCTACTCCTTGTCTCCTTCTTACTGTTGTCTTTCAGCCACACCCCTGATCTTCTTGTAGGAAAGATCTACACCTAGCCTTGTCAGACAAGGGCGAAAAATCTCGGAGATCCCCTGTGCAAGTTGCGCCGTAAAACACTTACCAAAAAAAAAAAAAGTGAAAAAAAGACCAGAAAAACGAAACAAAAAACAAAACAAAACCCCTCACAACGTGTGTTATTTTAGTGTGTTATTTTACAGATTGATTTTGTCGTGGAATTGTCCGTGTTGTGCTGAATGATGATGAACCAAACTGGGTTATGACCCTGATGTAATTATTAGTGTGTTGTGTGGGCTCATGTCGAGAAAATGTCGATTGATTTTGTGAGGTAATGCGAGGGCCACTGGTCACTGGCCGTCTCCCCATGGGGATGGGTTATGTCCGATACATATGTGAGGCAACGTGGTGGAATCAGGCTCTCGTCAATTTTTGGGCATGTAGAGTTATTGGTATCATCTTTAAGCTTGTTGACTTGTTATTATTTGGATGAAAAAAATATCCATTTATCTTGAATACAATTCGAGATATTTGCCAATGAAGGAGGTGGGGGTCACCTGTTTTCAGAGGTAACATTAATGAGAAAATGGCGGCCAAAGATTAGTCATTCCCTTATTTGAAGAGTCCATGGTAACTGAAAATTTACATATTTTGTGCCTTTAATCAACCTTTTTCAGAAAAATCCACTCAGAAATGAGTTCTTTAATGGGCATGAAAGGTGTTGAGCCAAAAAACAAAAATTTGATAAAAAATCACAAACCTGTGGAAAAATGCAAGTTTCTTCAATTTGATTATTTTGACGAGAGCCTGATTCCACCACGCTGCCTCACATTTTGTTATCTTGGCATGGTGAGGGTTTTACGGCCATTTCAATTATGTCTGGTCAAGATTTCTCTTGTATTGATTTGTAAGACCTTATTGTGTTGTAAGTGTCGTAAAACTCTTTCCAAAGCGAAACAACTACTCACTTGTAACACCTGTAATCTTCGCCTCTCATGATAAGTTACATGACCTTATTGTGTTGTAAGTGTCGTAAAACTCTTTCCAAAGCGAAACAACTACTCACTTGTAACACCTGTAATCTTCGCCTCTCATGATAAGTTACATGACCTTATTGTGTTGTAAGTGTCGTAAAACTCTTTCCAAAGCGAAAC
>NW_004797594.1:591251-595164 GCF_000002075.1 Aplysia californica
CTCGTCAAAATAATCAAAGTGAAGAAACTTGCAGTTTTCCGAAGGTTTGTGAATTTTTATCAAATTTTTGTTTTTTGGATCAACACCTTTCAGGTCCATTAAAGAACTCATTTCAGTGTGGATTTTTCAGAAAAACGTTGATCAAACGTACAAAAAATGTTAATTTTCAGTTACCCCGGACTCTTAAGCTAAGGAAATAACTAATCTTTCGAGGTGATTTTCTCACTTATTTTACCTCTGAAAACAAGTGACCCCCACCTCCTTCTTTCGCAAATATCTCGACTTGTATTCAAGACAAATGGATTATTTTTCATCCAATTGAAGACAAGTGAACAAGCTTTAAGATCATACCAATAACTCTACATGCCCAAAAATTGACGAGAGCCTGATTCCACCACGCTGCCTCACAAATAAAGAACAAAAAGTAAAACATCGAATATCAGGAGACCAACCAAGAAGTCAAAGGAACATTTTAAGAGATAACTTCATAACTGAAATTTGTTTTCCAAAAGGTGTAGGTGTTTTTTTTTTGGGTTTTTGTTTTGTTGCGTGTTTCTTTTTTTTTTCCTGGTTATCAAAAACTCCCGACACCCATGTTCACAGACGTCCCAAACCATCCACATCTCCTTCGACCACTTCGACCTGGAGTCTCAGGACCACTGTCTCTACGACTACCTCGACATCTACAACACAGGCCCTGATGACTCCTCGCGCGAGCTGATTGGTCGGTTCTGTGGCCGGCTCCTCCCACAAAACCTGACGTTGACGGGGCCGTGGGCGGAGCTTGTGTTCAGTTCGGACAGGATGGTGACCCAGCGAGGGTTCTCTCTCAAGTACACAATCACGGAGCTGCCATACCCTCAGATATGTGAGTTTTTCAGTGGGGAGAATGGAATGTATTTGTGAGGCAGCGTGGTGGAATCAGGCTCTCGTCAATTTTTGGTCATATTGAGTTATTTGTATCATCTTAAAGATTGTTCACTTGTCTTTATTTGGATGAAAAAAATATCCATTTATCTTGAATACAATTCGAGATATTTGCAAATGGAGGTGGGGGTCACCTGTTTTCAGAGGAGAAATTAGTGAGAAAATGGCAGTCAAAGATTAGTCAATCCTTTATTTGAAGAGTCCATGGTAACTGAAAATTTACATATTTAGTGCCTTTAATCAACCTTTTTCAGAAAAATCCACTCAGAAATGAGTTCTTTAAACGGCATGAAAGGTGTTGAGCCACAAAACAAAAATTTGATAAAAATTCACAAACCTGTGGAAAAATGCAAGTTTCTTCAATTTGATTATTTTGACGAGAGCCTGATTCCACCACACTGCCTCACATTTAAAGTATAGGCCTACAATCACGTACATGTCAGACCCTCAAGTAAGAAAAGGTATTTTGTTTGGGGAATGGAACGTTTTTGAGGTATACAATAACCCAAACGTTATACTCTCATGTATGTGGGTGGTTGGTGGGTGCTCTGGTGTTGTTTTGCTTCTTCTTTCCTATCAAACACCTATCGCCCTTATCTCCCCCCTTCTTCTTTTTCATGTTTGTTACTCTCTTGTAACACCTCTAATCTTCTGGCGCTCATATTATGACCTTATGCAGTTGCGAGCGCCGTAAAACCTCTACTACAATAACATACTCTCACGTCTGTAAGGCCTTCTGTTGAGAGTATGTTTTTGAAGTACTCAACCACCCAGACGCCAAACGCCAGACCCTGAAATGTGTGAGTCTTTTCGTTGGGAGGATGCAGGAAAGGGATGTTTTAGAAATACAATACCATCCTCTAAAACGCCATACTCTCAAATATTGTGTCTTCTTGTTTAGAGAATGGAAGAAAGGGATGTTTTAGAAATATAATATTCACCCGAACGTCATACCTTCAAAGCGGGTGGTTGGCGGGTGCTCTGGTGTGGTCTGCTTCTTCTTCCCTATCAAAAATCTATCTTTCTTATCTCCCCTTCTTCTTTTTTATGTTTGTTACTCTCTTGTAACATCTCTAATCTTCTGGCGCTCATATGATCTTATGCAGTTGCCAGCGCCGAAAAACCTCTACTAAAACGAATACCTTCAAATAACTGAGTCTTCTTGTTGGGAGGATGGGATGTATTACGATCATCCAAAAGTCATTTTAATTCTCAAACATGTGAGTCTTTGAGTAGGGGGAATGGAATACATTTAAAGTATACAATCTACCAATTGTCATACCCTTAGATACGTGTCTTTCAGTAGTGGTAAGGGAATATTTTTGAAGTATACAATCACACAAATTATGTCATACCCTCAAATGTGTGAGTCTTTCCGTTGGGAGGAGGGAGGAAAGGGATGTTATAGAAATACAATACCATCTCACAAACGCCATACTCTCAAATATTGTGAATCTTCTTGTTTGGACAACGGAAGAAAGAATAGATTGGAGAAGCGTGCTGACAAAATGAGTTACTTCTCGTGCTGACAAAATGAGTTACTTCTCGTGCTGACAAAATGAGTTACTTCTCGTGCTGACAAAATGAGTTACTTTTCGTGCTGACAAAATGAGTTACTTCTCGTGCTGACAAAATGAATTACTTCTCGTGCTGACAAAATGAGTTACTTCTCGTGCTGAAAAAATGAGTTACTTCTCGTGCTGACAAAATGAGTTACTTCTCGTGCTGACAAAATGAATTACTTCTCGGATTTGAGCCCTATGAAAATAGATACATTATCATGCTTATAGATTAAGTTTTTACAATTTATAAGTATGAAATAACAAAAGGCATTTAGTACTCAATGACTATAGCATCAATAGAAAACCTAGAAATGTGTCCCTAGTGTCGATTTTTGGACAATATCAGCTTTTGTGGATTGTGAGAAGTCACTCATTTTGTCAGCGCGCCTCACATTGTAATTTAAAAAAAAACCAACATACAGAAGTGAAATGTCCTCGTGGTTTGGTCCACGTTTCAAGATTAATTATTGGGCTTTTTCTTCGACAATTGGACAATAGGAAAGAAGACAAAATTCCCTTCCATTTAACATTAACATTTACTATGAAGTATCTCAATGTTTTTGCTAGTATGTTGCACCCCTCTCAGCCACCGGTGTGGCCCTGACATCTGGCAGGGCAAAACAAAACCCGCCTCTGAAATAATCTAAATTGTGTGGATGAGGGCGTACAAACGCCTATGTAATAATAATAGACAGCATTTGTGAGGCAGTGTGGTGGAATCAGGCTCTCGTCAATTTTTGGGCATGTAGAGTTATTGGTATCATCTTAAAGCTTGTTCACTTGCCTTTCTTTGGATGAAAAAAACATTCATTTATTTTGAATACAAGTTGAGATATTTGCGAGTGAAGGAGGTGGGGGTCACCTGTTTTCAGAGGTAGAATTAGTGAGAAAATGGCCGCCAAAGATTAGTTATTTCCTTAGCTTAAGATTCCGTGGTAACTGAAAATGTACATATTTGTGCCTTTAATCAACGTTTTTCAGAAATATTAAAACAGAAATGAGTCCTTTAATATGCATGAAAAGTGTTGAGCCAAAAAACAAAAATTTGATAAAAATTCCCAAACCTGCGGAAAAATGCAAGTTTCTTCACTTTGATTATTTTGACAAGAGCCTGATTCCACCACACTGCCTCACATTTGTATGGCGCCAAATCCCCGCTCAACAGCAAGCTTTACGCGCTGCACAATCTATACCATAAGTACTTAAGTAAGAACTTTCTGCTCTGTCTGTCCACAGCTTGCCCACGAGGCTTCGTGCAGTGCCCGTCGGAGGTGAGCTGTGTGCCCTCACAGTGGATGTGTGATGGTGAGCCCGACTGTCCCGGTGCGGGGGATGAGGATGATTGTGGTAAACTTTGGATTTTAAAAAATATCTATCTATCTATCTATCTATCTATCTATCTATCTATCTATCTATCTATCTAT
>NW_004797594.1:595264-597253 GCF_000002075.1 Aplysia californica
CAATGACTTGTACCAAAGTCTCTAGACCTACATTGTCACAATGACTTGTACCAAAGTCTCTAGACCTACATTGTCACAATGACTTTTACCAAAGTCTCTAGACAGGCCTACATTGTCACAATGACTTGTACCAACGTCTCTAGACAGGCCTACATTGTCACAATGACTTGTACCAAAGTCTCTAGACAGACCTACATTGTCACAATGACTTGTACCAAAGTCTCTAGACCTACATTGTCACAATGACTTGTACCAAAGTCTCTAGACAGACCTACTTTGTCACAATGACTTGTACCAAAGTCTCTAGACAGGCCTACATTGTCACAATGACTTGTACCAACGTCTCTAGACAGGCCTACATTGTCACAATGACTTGTATCAAAGTCTCTAGACCTACATTGTCACAATGACTTGTACCAAAGTCTCTAGACCTACATTGTCACAATGACTTGTACCAAAGTCTCTAGACAGACCTACATTCACACAATGACTTGTATCCGTGCGTCCCAGTAGATCTACATTATGTTTTGTAAACATGCTCCTGGTAGCTGTATTCTAACCAGAGAAAATAATTCCGATATAATTACTAATTAACTAATTATCCCAGCGGGTGGTTTCTACAGAATATAAAAGTAAATTAATACATCATGATCTGGAACCATATCACTTTTAAAAGCAAGTCCGTCCTTTCTTTCCAAACGTGAAACTATGTTTATGGAACGCCAGTTTTGAGAACGTATGGTGCAAAAAAGTGTTCACTAGGCCCCCTATATGACGTAGGTCATATGCGTATACAAAACGTGTGTGGGAAGCAGGAAGTGCTCGGAACATTCTCATTTCCGCCTGAAGGAGATTAAACACATTTGGTGGTACTGTATATAAATAATATTATATTTACGAAAAAAAACCTTTTTAATAGCTAGCTTCAATTGTTGCGGGAAAATATGATTAAGTTAAGACAAATTGATACAAAACTGCTGTGCAAAGTAAGGGTGACATTAATTTACTCGTTAAAGAGACAGTTGAGGATAAGTTGCGCCACGAATTGTCGACCGCACTATTGAAGGTATAAACGTTACGATGACTTGAGGCATCTGTAGTGGCTGATGAGACCAGTACTGTAAGGGAAACGTTGGCCACATTCTGAACACTCAAAAGTCTCGCTTCTGTTTTGTTTTTGTAAGTGTTTTACGGCACTCGCAAGTGCATACGGTCATATGAGCGCGCCAGAAACATTAAACACTGTCATTTAGTCGGATATTTTGAATTTTGCCCGTGTGGCGGCCGAAGCATACTCTCGTCGATTTTAGACCACCAAGGGATCTTTAACGAGCACAACTTGCACGCGGGATCTTCGAGATTTTTTGCCCTTGTCAGAGAAGGCTAGGTGTAGATCTTTCCTACCAGATGATCAGGGGTGTGGCTGAAAGACAGCAGAAAGAAGGAGCCAGAGGAGAGGGCAAAGGAGGTGAAGGGGTGGGGGCAGAAAGTGGAGACGAAAGCAGACGATAGAACATTGCTAGAGAGCAGGAAATGACGTGAAAGAAGACAATTTTCTGGTGAAAAAAGTTTTTCCGTCGCTACCCGGATTCGAACCAGGGACCTTTGAATGCGAACAGCTGAACCTGTAGGCCAGGAGAGCCCCCTAGCTTCACTACCACTTGTGGCTGTGTTACAACTTGAAGCCTTTTCTCTGGGTCTCAGGGGTTCTTATTGGTGAAGCCTCCTAGGAATTGCTATCCCAAGAACAACAAGAACAACAACAACTATAGTAACAACAACAACAATAGTAACAACAACAATAACAACAACAGCAGCAAAAACTGTAACAACAGCAACAACAACAACAACAACAATAACAACAACAACAACAATGTCCAGTTTGAGTACACTCAGAACGACGTCGGTCGTATTGTTGAACTAACAGGAACTGTCCACCCACGGGTATATCTACGATAAACATACATGGCTTGTGAGTGCTTCAGGGGG
>NW_004797594.1:597353-599257 GCF_000002075.1 Aplysia californica
AGCGAAACAACTACTCACTTGTAACACCTGTAATCTTCGCCTCTCATGATAAGTTACATGACCTTATTGTGTTGTAAGTGTCGTAAAACTCTTTCCAAAGCGAAACAACTACTCACTTGTAACACCTGTAATCTTCGCCTCTCATGATAAGTTACATGACCTTATTGTGTTGTAAGTGTCGTAAAACTCTTTCCAAAGCGAAACAACTACTCACTTGTAACACCTGTAATCTTCGCCTCTCATATGGCCATATTCTGTTGCAAGTGCCGTATAACTCTTGACTAGATTATAACAACTGTCTTGTAACACCTCTTTGTCCTCGCCACTTGTTTGGCGTTATACGACCTTATTGTACATGTATTGCAAGTGCCATCAAACAATTACTATATTGTGTTGAAAGTGCCGTAAAACTATTACTGAAACAAAACAACTACTCTCTTGTAACACCTCCAATCACCGGCACTTACATAACCAAATTGTGTTACAAGTGCCGTAAAACATTTACCCTATTGTGTTGCAAGTGCTGTAAAACTATTACTAAAACAAAAATAATTCTCTTGTAGCACCTCTAATCTTCGGCACGTCTATGACCTAATTGTGTTGCAAGTGCTGTAAAACTCTTGTTGTTACATAAACTAAGTGAATGTTTGGTTTGATGTCCCCAGGAGCCTTCCTGATCCCGTTCTTCATCATGCTGGTGGTGTGTGGCGTGCCTTTGGCCTACATGGAGATGGCCATTGGTCAGTACACCAGGCAGGGACCCATTGGCGCCATCGGGAAGATGTGTCCCTTCTTCAAAGGTGAGATGATGGGTGGTTGGAGGATGGTTCTGGTGTAGTTTGTTCCTTCGTTCCTATCAAACAACTATCGTCTTTATCTCCCCTCCGTCTATTTTGTGTTTGTTACTCTCTTGTGACATGACACCTTTAATCTTCGGCACTTACATGACCTTATTGTGTTGCAAGTGCCGTAAAACTATTACTAAACTAAAACAAAAAATTCAAAGGTGAGGTGATGGGTGGTTGGAGGGTGGTTGGAGGGTGGCTTTGGTCAGGACACCAGGCAGTGACCTATTGGCGCCATCGGGAAGATGTGTCCGTTCTTCAAAGGTGAGAGGTTGGGTGGATCTTTCCTTCCAGAAGATTTGGGGTGTGGCTGAAAGACAGCAGTAAGAAGGAACCAAGGGGTAGCAGTAGAAAGGCTGCAGAAAGAGTCAGGAGCCCAGAGGAGGGGGCAAATGAGGTGAGGGGGTGGGGGCAGAAAGTGGAGACAAAAGCAGACGACAGAACAGTGCTAGAGAGCAGGAAATGGGGTGAAAGGAGACTATTTTAGAAAAGAAAAAATTTCCGTCGCTACCCGGATTCGAAACCGGGACCTATTGAATGTGTGGCGAACACCTTGACCTCTAGGCCACGAGGGCTCCCAAACAGGAATTATTGCATGTGGGGAATGACTTCCTGATCTGGCACTTACTTGACCAAAATTGAGTCGATAGTGCCGTAAAACACCTACTCAATCAATCAATCATGACTTGCAGATCTGGAAATAAGGACTTAATACGTTGACCCCCGTGTGACCAAACACTGTTTTGTTGCCAGGTGCCACAGTTTGGCTGCAGGGCTATTTACACTCGTACGTGTTTCTCTCTCTGTCTCTCTCTCTCTCTCTCTCTCTCTCTGTCTCTCTCTCCCTCCCTCTCTCTCTCTCTCTCTCTGTCTGTCTCTCTGTCTGTCTCTCTGTCTCTCTGTCTGTCTGTCTCTCTGTCTGTCTCTCTGTCTCTCTCTCTCTCTGTCTCTCTTTTTTTCTCTCTCTGTCTCTGTCATTCAGTCTGTCTGTCTGTCTGTCTGTCTGCCTCTGTCTGTCTGCCTCTGTCTGTGTCTGTCTGTCTTTCTGTCTGTCTCTCC
>NW_004797594.1:599357-603782 GCF_000002075.1 Aplysia californica
TGCTTATAGGTTAAGTTTTTACAATTTATAAGTATGAAATAACAAAAGGCATTTAGTACTCAATGACTATAGCATCAATAGAAAACCTAGAAATGTGTCCCTAGTGTCGATTTTTGGACAATATCAGCTTTTGTGGATTGTGAGAAGTAACTCAATTTTGTCAGCGCGCCTCACATTGTAATTTTTTAAAAAACCCAACATACAGAAGTGAAATGTCCTCGTGGTTTGGTCCACGTTTCAAGATTAATTGTTGGGCTTTTTCTTCGACAATTGAACAATAGGAAAGAAGACAAAATTCCCTTCCATTTAACATTAACATTTACTATGAAGTATCTCAATCTTTTTGCTAGTATGTTACACCCCTCTCAGCCACCGGTATGGCCCTGACACCTGGCAGGGCAAAACAAAACCCGCCTCTGAACTAATCTAAATTGTGTCGATGAGGGCGTACAAACGCCTATGTAATAATGTGAGACATCATATGTGAGGCAGCATTTGTGAGGCAGCGTGGTGGAATCAGGCTCTCGTCTATTTTTCGGCATGTAGAGTTATTTGCATCATCTTCAAGCTTGTTCACTTGCCTCTCTTTGGGTGAAAACAATATCCATTTATCTTGACCCAAGGACTACTATGAGTATAGAAGTCCTTGTCTTGACTACAAGACGAGATATTAGCGAAAGAAGGAGGTGGGGGTCACCTGTTTTCAGAGGTAAAATTAGTGGGAAAATGGCCGCCAACGATTAGTTATTTCCTTAGCTTAAGAGTCCGTGGTAACTGAAAATTTACATATTTGTGCCTTTAATCAACGTTTTTCAGAAATATCAACACAGAAATGAGTTCTTTAATGGGCATGAAAGGTGTTGAGGCCCCCCTCAAAAAAATTTTTTAAAATAAATTTAATAAACATTTACAAACCTGCGGAAAAATTTTCTTCACTTTGATTATTTTGACGAGAGCTTGATTCCACCACGCTGCCTCACATTTGTATGGCGCCAAATCCCCGCTCAACAGCAAGCTTTATGCGCTTCACAATCTATACCATAAGTACTTAAGTAAGAACTTTCCGCTCTGTCTGTCCACAGCGTGCCCCCGAGGCTTCGTGCAGTGCCCGTCGGAGGTGAGCTGTGTGCCCTCACAGTGGATGTGTGATGGTGAGCCCGACTGTCCCGGAGCGGGGGATGAGGATGATTGTGGTAAACTTTGGATTTTAAAACTATTTATCTATCTATCTATCTATTACATGTTTGGCAACTTGGAAACACATGTGTCACTTTTCACGTAAAACTACGACAGCTGCAGAGTTGAAAGAAAGTTGGCAAGTAGGCCTACAAGTACCTGCAAAAAGATAGATAGGTCCCCATGACGGAGCCCGATTTTTTATTTATTCATTTCCTGAATTTAGAAAAATATATTTGACAAAATGTTATCGTCCTTCTTTGGCCTTTGTGATTATTCTACTGAGAAACGAAACAAATCTTCACAACAGATGTTCATTACCGCTCTTTAACATTCACCTAAGAAACACGATTCAAAAGACGGGGTGAGTAATTTTCGAGACTCACCTGTAGTACGTGGAGACGTCATCCTGAGATCCTGAGTATGCATCCAAAGAGTTAGTTGTTTTTAATATAGGGCCCAAAGAGAAAAACGTTTTACTTGCTGGGTCAAGATTAAGTTTAAAAATATTTTTGTTTGGTAGCTAGCCTGTAGAAGCGCCATGCAAAGTTTCGTTGACATAAGTAAATTTGTCAATGAGCCAGAATGTTTTTAACGCTCTCAGAGGAAAGCAAACAAGCTGTAGACGCCCTTGTAGACACTGCCTCTGTGATTTTGAAGACGTCGGTGGGTTCCTTTTACAGTGTAGCAGCCCTTTCGTGGATTCTTATTTTCTTTGTGCTTTTTTGTGATGGTGTAAGGTGAAACCCGTATTTTGTGATTGTGCAGGGCTAGACAGCAATACACTAAAGCAATGATCAAGAGGGGAGTTAATCAAGGCAGACATTATCTAAAACAATATGTGAGGCAGCGTGGTGGAATCAGGTTCTCGTCAATTTTTGGGCAAGTAGAGTTATTGGTGCCATCTTAGAGCTTGTTCCCTTGTCTTTATTTGGATGGGAAAATATCCATTTATCTTGAATACAAGTCGAGATAATTGCGAAAGAAGGAGGTGGGGGTCACCTGTTTTCAGAGGTAAAATTAGTGAGGAAATGGCCGCCAAAGATTAGTTATTTCCTTAGATTAAGAGTCCGTGGTAACTGAAAATTTACATTTTTGTGCCTTTAATCAACGCTTTTCCGAAAAATCCACTCAGAAATGAGTTCTTTAAAGGAGATGAAAGGTGTGGAGCCAAAAAAACAAAAATTTGATAAAACTTCACAAACCTGTGGGAAAATGCAAGTCTCCTCACTTTGATTATTTTGACGAGGGCCTGATTCCACCACGCTGCCTCACATATAGATGTAAAAAGAGCAAAGGAGATGTAAAAAGCCTCCGCGGCGTACCGTAGACCAGGAGGAGCAGCAGAGACGCCACGGCGTCAACTAGTGCTGGGCGGCTAGGTTCCCGATTATTTAAAAGCTAGGAATCGTAGGAATCGACTCCGAACCCAATTACATACTTTCTAATAATGTGATTTTTTCCCGGTGGTTACCTGGTTGGCTCCGAACATCTTCGGGATTAAGGATAACCTTGATTCCGGAACACTACGAAGCACCAACTTCTATTTTTCAAAAATAAAATCTTATTAAAAAAGAAAATGTTAATGATAAAAGTAACTGGCAACCGTTGGTTTACGTAAAAAGGAGACGGAACTTTACTTCCGTTGTATTAATCGTGGGAATTGGTTCCGGAATCGACTCTTCGCCCTGCTCTAGCGTCGACCCCGAGCAAACCGGGTACTCGGCTTGTATATATCTTCTTACAAGTTTTGTTTCACTGTTTCACGACAGTTTTTTTCCTTTTCTTCTTCCTCTTTTTCTCGTTCATGAATAAAAAACAATCAGAATTAGCAAATTAATTAGTTTAGTATAAATAAAGAGAATATTAATCAGGTTGATGATGAAGATCGCAATAAGACGACGACATTGAAGTTTAAGAACAATCACTTCCTTATGAGTGGTTAGCGGGTGTTGTGGTGTGTTCTGCATCTTCTTTTATCCTATCAAACATCTATCGTCTTGATCTCTCCTCCTCCTGTTTTGTGCTTGTTACTCTCTTGTAACACCATTAATCTCCGCCACTTATATGACCTTAATTAATGTGTTGCAAGTGCCGTAAAACTCTTACTAAGACTAAAACATTCGTTATCTTCAGACGTGTGCTCACACTCGGAGTTCCAGTGCTCAGACGGCACGTGTGTACCTGTGTCGCACGTTTGTGACGGCTGTGCTCAGTGTGCTCACGGAGAGGACGAAGTGGATTGTGGTATGTCGTGCTATTTATAGAATTCCTCCGCCGGTGGCTCGAGCCTGTGACTACTCACGTTTGTGAAGCGTGCTGACAAAATGAGTTACTTCTCGTGCTGACAAAATGAGTTACTTCTCGAGCTGACAAAATCAGTTACTTCTCGGATTTGAGCCCTATGAAAAAAGATAAATTATCATATATCATGCTTATAGGTTAAGTTTTTACAATTTATAAGTATGAAATAACAAAAGGCATTTAGTACTCAATGACTATAGCATCAATAGAAAAACTTGAAATTTATCCCTAGTGTCGTTTTTTGGCCAATATCTGCATTTGTGGATTGTGAGAAGTAACTCATTTTGTCAGCGCGCCTCACATTTTATTTTCAGTTTCATGCTTATACTTATACCCCAACTCTGTCTTCCCCTGCCTCACTCTTTCTGCTTCATAAATACATTAACACACGAGCGCGTGCGAAATCACGCACACGCACACGCACACGCAGAAATGCACAGCACACTCACATGCACATACACACACACACGCGCGTACAAACGTGCACACACGTGTATAGGCACACGCACACGAAAACGTACACATGCATGCACACATGCTTACACACATAGAGCAATACAGACAGACAGAAAGACAGATAGACTGAGACCAAGTACAAACACGAAATATTTGTTATATTTATTACGAGAAAAAAATGCACATCCCTTCCTTTTTTTTCCCCCTTGCCCATTTATATGAGATTGACGCCATCTGATTAGTAGAAAAGTGCACATCCCTTCCTAATTAAATGGTACAGGAGGAAGGATAAAGCAAAGTAAATAACTTAGAATGAGTGGTTGGTAAGATATGTGAGGCAGCGTGGTGAAATCAGGCTCCCGTCAATTTTTGGTCATATTGAGTTATTTGCATCATCTTAAAGATTGTTCACTTGTCTTTATTTGGATGAAAAAAGTATCTATTTATCTTGAATACAAGTCGAGATATTTGCAAATGAAGGAGGTGGGG
>NW_004797594.1:603882-605891 GCF_000002075.1 Aplysia californica
GATCATGGTTCTCCATTCATTCCTTTGCTCGGATGCTCTAAAAAAAGCCATGTTTCCCTGATCTTTCCCTGTTACCCATTTGTTTAGGTTCCCTAAGTAGGTTGTTCTGGGCCTACCCCTGCCTCGTTTGCCTTCGATTTTGCCCGTGAGAGCTAGGACCTTTATGTCTATTCAGGTGTCCCAAAAACTGCATTTGTCGTTTCCTGATTGTTTTTCACAGTGAGCGTCCCACGTGGGCTTCATCAAGCACTACCTCATTTGATATCTTTTCCTTCCACGATATTCTCAGCGGTCTCCTAAGAAACCACATTTCTGTTGCCTTTATTTTATTTCTCTGTCTGTAGAGATTGTCCAACATTCACAGACATTATAGAATAACAATATATACAAAGACTGTCTACTTCTGAAGAGAGGGGTAGAGTCAAGAGTAACGGCCCCTGTCTTCTGCTATAAAACAAGGGAACTATCGACTTTCCTGACGAGATCAACTGATATCTTTGTGAGATTCATCGACTCCGCGGCGTGGCCCAAAAGTAGAGGTCATCCTACAACAGTAGGTCAGAGGTCAGAGGTCATTGTGCAACAGTTGGTCAGAGGTAATCGTACAACAGTAGGTCAGAGGTCAGAGGTTATCATACAACAGTAGGTCAGATGTCAGAGGTCAGAGGTAAGAGGACAACAGTAGGTCAGAGGTCATCATACAACAGTAGGTCAGATGTCAGAGGTCAGAGGTAAGAGGACAACAGTAGGTCAGAGGACATCGTACAACAGTAGGTCAGAGGTCAGAGGTCATCGTACAACAGTAGGTCAGGGGTCAGAGGTCATCGTACAACAGTTGGCGGAGAGCAGAGATCGGCAGCCGTGCCAATGCTTGGTCTATGAGAGTGTGGTGGCCGTGTGGTTAGTCTCTGGACTCGCAGCCGCACAGTCGTGGGTTCGAGTCCCGTCAAGGACCTGATGTTGTGTCCTTGAGAAAATCATTTTTAATTTTAGTAAGAGTTTTACGGCACTTGCAGCACAACAAGGTCATATACGTGCCGAAGATTAGAGGTGTTACAAGAGAGTAACAAACACAAAACAGAAGGAGGAGAGATCAGGATGATAGATGTTTGATAGGAAAGAAGGAGCAAACCACACCAGAGCACCCACCAACCACCAACGAAAATCACTTTACCCAAATGCTCCCCACTTCACCCAGGTGGGAATGGGTACCCGGCTATAGACAGCGAAAGATCGAGTCAGTTTATGAGTGTTTGAGGGCGTGAAATCCACACTCTGTGTGGACGAAACAAAGAATTTTCGACAAATCGGGGAAAATCCGTCATCTAAGACGCCATTGTTAACAAGTGCGGTTTCCGTTCACTAGCCGTGCGCACTGGTTCCTCAATGACTTGACGATCGATTCTGTTGAGTCGGTTCATCGAAGGAGTACCAAGCTAGTTAGTAATAGTACAGAAATCTAGGGTGTCGATTACAGTGCTACAAAGGAACGCTCATGTGTGAGATGAACGGGAACGCTCATGTGTGAGATGAACGTATGTATACAGGTTCCTGCACTAGCCTTTGTGCGGAGAGGGAAGTTAGATTTCGTAAGGTTTTACAGCGCTCGCAACTGTATAAGGTCATGTGAGCGCCAACGAGTGGATGGATGTCAATAGAGAAGTCTGGGACGAGAATCAGTCTTAAAAACTATAACTATGGGTAGTTTTACTACTATGGATAGTTTTACTAGGATAGTTTTACTACTATGGATAGTTTTACTGCTACGGATAGTTTTACTACTACAACTATGGATAGTTTTACTAGGATAGTTTTACTACTATAACTACGGATAGTTTTACTACTATGGATAGTTTTACTAGGATAGTTTTACTACTATGGATAGTTTTACTGCTACGGATAGTTTTACTACTACAACTATGGATAGTTTTACTAGGATAGTTTTACTACTATAACTACGGATAGTTTTACTACTATGGATAGTTTTACTAGGATAGTTTTACTACTAT
>NW_004797594.1:605991-607382 GCF_000002075.1 Aplysia californica
CCCCCGCCTCCACCTCTCGTGTTTTTCATTTCATACCTTAGCTTAAGGGTTCATTTTTGCTATGAATGGCTATGGGTCAATTGACCCACTCAGGCCAAAATCAATGGGTCAGTCGTGTGAGTGATGGGTCAAGTTTGTAGGCAACATGCATGGAGAGTTGCTCTCGGCTGTTTTGTATTAGTTAAAGTACATGTCATGTTAGAGTGGGTGGTTGGCGGGTGCTCTGGTGTCGTTTGCTCCTTCTTTCCTATCAAACATCTATCGTTCTTATCTCTCCCTCTTTTTTTCTGTTCGTTACTCTCTTGTAACATCTCTAATCTTCGGCACTTATATGACCTTATTGTGTTGCCAGGGTCGTAAAACTCTTACTAAAACTAAAAAATGTCATGTTAGTGTTGTAAGGAGAAAGAGTGGATTAATGACTTAACAACAATGTCTGCTTGTGAAGCTTGAACTTCCCACCCCTGCTCCCCTCCCTAAGGCTTTCAATTACAACGTCTTATCTGCTCAGTTTGAAGAAATTTGACGTAAGAAATTTTAAGCCTCACATGTCAAGCTTTTTCGAATGCATTTCTTTGAATATCACGATAACAACTCTGTATAATCGTACAATTTTGATAGAACAGATAGAACATAATTTGTTTTTTAACCTCTTTATCGTTGTAAATCAAAACAGCCAAAAATAATGTCAGATAGAACGATGTAATTCTAAGGTTCCGATTTGGCTCCAAACGGACTTCAAAGATACGCTCAGTAGTAAACCGGAAGTACGTGAGAGTGCCGAGTCTAGGCTGAAACACCACAAGTATAAGTCTATGGACAAGCCCCAAGCCGGACTGACTGGGTGGCCAGAAGATATTCGGAGACGTCTCCGGCGAGCACCCAGGGACTATTCGGAGACGGACTCCCGCACACAGATGCACTGCTTTGGGGGGGTCAAAGTGCGTATTATTTGCTGCAAATCACACATAATATCTAGCCAAAAAAACTAACGCAAAATCAATTATTTCCCAAGAAAATGTCAAACATAACTGAAAATTATCAAATTATGGGTTAAAAACAGTGGGGCATGACCCCTGTAACCCCCCCCCCCCACAAACACACACACTTTTTTTAAATTTGGTCTAGAGGCACAACGTATTTTGATTGGTCTATCTCCGTTGGAGCTGTCTCCGGATAGATACTGTGATCTGGGTAGCCGTGGAAACGTGGGAGATGACGCTCTCACCTGGGATATATCTTCACAAGTAGTTCAGTAGGTTTCTCGCACTCCACCGAGATTGTGGAAGGTGATCATTGGTCGCTTTTAAAGACAAGCGGGCTAACCCAGATATCGTTTTTTTTTTCAGAAATCTTTACCTACACCAAAAGTAAAAGTGGGCATTTCTCTA
>NW_004797594.1:607482-610316 GCF_000002075.1 Aplysia californica
GTCACCTGTTTTCAGAGGTGAAATTAGTGAGAAAATGGCAGTCAAAGATTAGTTATTTCCTTAGCTTAAGAGTCCGTGGTAACTGAAATTTTACATTTTTCGTGCTTTTAATCAACGTGTTTCAGAAAAATCCACTCAGAATTTAGTTCTTTAATGGGCATGAAAGGTGTTGAACAAAAAAAAACCCAAAAAAATTGATAAAAGTTCACAAACCTGGGGAAAAAAGCAAGTTTCTTCAATTTGATTATTTTGACGAGAGCCTGATTCCACCACGCTGCCTCACATATAGCTGTGAGATAACCAAAGACCTTCCCTTACCTCTCCCCTCACCACTGATGTCTGTGTTGTAGCGGGTGTGAGCTTCGCATTAACAAGCAGGAGAACTGAGTTCGATTCCCGAGTGGAATGAGCATTTTCATCAAGTATCTCAATCTTTCTGCTAGGATGTTGTATCCCTCTCAGCCCGGATAGGCCTTGATAGAGAGGACCAAAAGCCCGCCTCATAAATGGTACTAGCTGGTCCCCCTTTCGATGAAAGGAATGATCGGTGCTTTAATATCAACTAAAAGTCATTGGCCTACTATATTTACACTCTACTGGAATGGGGAAATAAGTCTTGAGATGCAAAAAATTAGAAGGTCTAGATCTAGATCTATACTCTCAAAACAAAATGCGCCTCGCGAAATGTCACTTCCGGATTTTATAAAATTACAGAGACAGAAGCGTCGGCCTACAAAAGCGATCGGCGAAATAAAGAAGTTCAGCTTTTTGCAGAAAAACTGTCTCAAAACTGAAAAAACCAAGGGCGTCATGATCTGGAGAATATTTTAAAGAATTTTTTGGTGAAAACCGCATGTCGATCGATGCAGCCATTAAAAGCCTTTTGAATAGCAAAATTCGGCCACCACAAATAGATAATAGATCATGTGTTCATAGGGATGTAAAAACATGAACATTACAAGAAGAAACAATATTTTCCTCCCCGTCCCCTCCCCCCCCTCCCCCCCCCCCCCTCCCCTCCCCCCTCAGTACAAGTCAATGACCAGGGTCAGCTACAGGTCAGGGCGGAAGGAGTTTGGCTTCCGGTCTGTGCAGACGGATGGGAGGAGCTTGTGGTTCAAGGTCAATGGGCGTGCACTGCTGCAGGTTACGGGTGAGGAAAGGATGATAATGATGATGATGATGCTAATGATAATAATAATATTAATAATAATAATAATAATAATAATAATAATAATAATAATAATAATAATAATAGTAGTAGTAGTAGTAATGATGATGATGATGATGATGATGATGATGATGATGATGATGATGATGATGATGATGAGGATGAGGATGAGGATGAGGATGAGGATGATGATAAAAAGAATGATAATGATGATGTTATAATAATAATAACTAATAATAGTAATGATGATGAACCTTAATGCACACACATGCACATTAAACTCCCAGACATACATTCTCACAGTCAAATAAATACTACATGAAGTCATTTGAGTAATGTTTTATCACCCCACAACGACCAACACTAGAATTGCTGTTGCCATGGAAACGTCTGAGCTCAACATGGCCGCCAACTCACAGCACACCAACGTCTCTGTGGTCAAGGTCGGCGTGTCAAGGTCATCTGATCCTATGGAAACCACAGGAAGTCCGTTCTGGATTGAAAGACAAATTAGGTGAGATAATGTGGAACTGACAGTTCTTTTAGTTTTAGTTTAGTAAGTTTTTTCGGCGCTCGCAACTGCATAAGATCGTATGAACGGGGAAGTTCTCTGCAAATTTCACCCTGAGAATCCAACCAAAACACACACATATTACATGAATGGTGTCGGTGGTTTAGTGGTTAGGCTACCGGACTCGTAATCTTGAGGTTGTGAGTTTAGGGGATTCGAGCCTCAAGGCCCGAAGTTGTGTCCTTGGGAAAGGCACTTTACACGAATTTCTCTCACCTCGCCCAGGTTGAAAGGGTACTGGGCCAAAGAGACCGAAAGATCTTGTCAGTTTATTAGTTTTGTAGCCCGCTAGGTATGCTTTCCAGGAAGTTGAGGTTATGTCACAATTTCAGGTCTGCTGGGGTAATAATGCGGGTTGAAAAACGCTTAGAGCAAGCTGTTCAGCTAGAATTTTCTTTTAAATGCTATCTATCTATCTATCTATCTATCTATCTATCTATCTATCTATCTATCTATCTATCTATCTATCTATCTATCTATCTATCTATCTAGCGATTATTTCATTATCATTAGTGTTATTATTAATACTATTATCTAGCGATTATTATCATCATCATTAGTGTTATTATTAATACTATTATTATTTTTATTATTATTATTATTATGTTACGATTATTATTATTTTTTCTCTTATTATTATTATTATTATTATTATTATTATTATTATTATTATTGTTATTATTATTATTATTATTATTATTATTATTATTGTTATTATTGTTATTATTGTTATTATTGTTATTATTATTATTATTATTATTATTATTATTATTATTATTATCATTATATCATTATCATTAATAGTACATGCATTATTACATTGATTTGAGTATAAGTACTATTGTATCAAGTATTCAAAATTGAATGTGTCAAGCTCAAGCCGTCTTTCTTCCAAAGCAAGATGTTCAACAAGCAATTCCCCTCTGTCATTGTTTCAGCTCATCTTGTGCAACTAACGAGACAATTCGGCTCACCTGTGCTGAGAGGGGTAAGAGAATGAATAGTCTCTTTTTCTCTTTTAAATCTATCTCTTTTTCTCTCCCCCTCTACTCCCTCTCTCTCAATCTCAATCTCAATCTCTCTCTCTCTCTC
>NW_004797594.1:611970-613706 GCF_000002075.1 Aplysia californica
AGCCCATTTTCAAATCTACTGTGCATAAGAATATGTTGATATCCCCCCTTTGGGAAAGGCCTAAAGACAACTTCTTCAGTCCGTGGCACCGTCCTGGATTGTTTTTTGTTTGTTTGGTGTTTTTTTTTTGTGGGGGCGGGCGGTTGAAGGTATGAGTCCACCCACTACCCTCTCTCTGATTAGTCTTGACAGGCGAGGTGGAAGCCTGCTCATAAATGATCTAAATTGTGTGGATGAAGGAGAAAGCCCCCTACCTTTAGTTTAATTTTAGTTTTAAGTTTTACGGCATTTGCAATACAATTAGGTAATTTCTGTGTAGGATTCATGTATACATATATTTTTTTTTTTTTAAGCATTAAAATATCTCAACAAATCGTATATACAAAACAGAAAGTAGACGAAAATAAACCCTATAAATACAATAGGGAGTGGACTCAAACAAATCTGTAATTATAATAGATTTGGGCCCAAATGAACCCTATATATTCAACAAAAAGTGGACCAAAAAACCATTTGAATGTAAAAGAACATGGATTTCAACATACTCTAAAAAAATACAATAGAAAGTGGACTCAGACAAACCACAATATGTGAGGCAGCGTGGTGGAATCAGGCTCTCGTCAAAATAATCAAAACGAAAAAACATGCATTTTTCCGCAGGTTTGTGAATTTTTATCAGATTTTCGTTTTTTGGCTCAAAACCTTTCATGCCAATTAAAGAACTCATTTCTGTGTGGATTTTTCTGAAAAACGTTGATTAAAGGCACAAAAAATGTAAAATTTCAGTTACCACGGACTCTTCTAAGATAACAAATAACTAATGTTTGGCCGCCATTTTCTCACAAATTTTACCTCTGACAACAGGTTACCCCCACCTCCTTCTTTCGCAAATATCTCGACAGATATTTAAGATAAATGGATATTGTTTTCATCCAAATAAAGACAAGTGAACAAGCTTTAAGATGCTACCAATAACTCTACATGCCCAAAAATTGACGAGAACCTGATTCCACCACGCTGCCTCACACATAGATACAACAGAACGTGAACCCCAACACAACCTATACATATAATAGAAATTGGACCCAAACAAAAATGGAAATAACTCAAAAACTGGACACTGGTCATCTCCTCCACAGAATGACCAACGCTGCCCATGTGGTGACCGTCCGCTCCGGCCAGGTGCAGCCTCAGTCCCCGCCCACCCACGTGACCCGGGTGTCCGAGGTGGTGCCACACCCCCTCAACAACTTCATCTACCTCCACGACATAGCGCTGCTCCGACTAGCCACGCCCCTCGAGTTCGGGCGCTTTCAGAGGCCAGCTTGTTTGCCATATGGGAGGATGGGCGGGGCGGGGCAGGGGTGGGGCTTCGGTGAGGGGGAGGGAAGTGGATTGAGTGAGGAAGAGAAGAGGCGTAGCTTTACTGAGGGGGAGAAAGGCAGTGGATTTAGAGAGGAGGAGAACGGGAGTGGATTTCGAGAGGAGGAGAAGGGGCGTGGGTTCAGTGAGGAGGAGAAGGGGCGTGGCTTCAGTGAAGAGGAGAAGGGGCGTGGCTTCAGTGCCGGGGTCGGGGGTGTTGATAGACAGCTGTGTTACGTGGCCGGATGGGGAGTGAGGGACAAGTCACGTGAGTGGTTCATTGTCTGTGTATGTAATTTTCTTTAAAATTTACATATAAAGAGAGACGAAGAGAGGGATCAGAGAGAGAGAGAGAGAGAGAGAGAGAGAGATAC
>NW_004797594.1:615466-616652 GCF_000002075.1 Aplysia californica
TACATATATATACACACACACACACACACATGCAACCACACGTAGGCTTACAATCACATGCATAATATAAATGAGCAACAATATAAACAATAATAATCTTAAGCTAGATATTCACTGAATGTTATTCTGATGCATGGTTTAAGTTCATAGCCCCCTTATGCTTAAAGGCGACCAATTAAGTCTGTTGCAGGTCAGATCTCAACATCTTTTCTTTTTTTTCCCACATCCAGAAGTGGCTGTGGCGAAATTCTCCTCAATCCTACACCACGCCAAGGTCAAGATCTGGGAGCAGGATAAGTGTATGACGTCATATGGCGACCAGTTCAAACCGGCCACAATGCTTTGCGCGGGCTACGAATTTGGTCAGATTGATGCCTGTAAGGTGGGGACCAAGTGACTTGCGCGCTCATATGACCTTATGCAGTTACGAGCACCATAAAACTCCATACTACACATACTAAACACCTTCTTTTTTGTGTACATTACTCTCTTGTTACATAAATATGAGGCAGCGTGGTGGAATCAGACTCTCAAATAATCAAAGTAAAGAAACTTGCATTTTTCCGCAGGTTTGTGAAATTTTATCAAATTTTTGTCTTTTGGCTCAACACCTTTCATCCCCATTAAAAAACTCATTTCTGTGTGGATTTTTCTGAAAAGCGTTGATTAAAAGCACAAAAATGTAAATTTTCAGTTACCACGGACTCTTAAGCTTAGGAAATAACTAATCTTTGAAGGCCATTTTTTCCACTAATTTAACCTCAGAAAACAAGTGACCCCCACCTCCTTCTTTCGCAAATATCTCGACTTGTATTCAAGATCAATGGATATTATTTTCACCAAAATAAGGACAAGTGAACAAGTTTTAATATGATACCAATAACTCTACATGCCCAAAAATTGACGAGAGCCTGATTCCTCCACGCTGCCTCACTTATATTCTTCGGCATTTGATATGACCTTATTGTGTTGCAAGTGCCGTAAAACACTTACTACAACCCATCTGTCCATGTAGGGCGACAGTGGCGGTCCGCTGGTGTGTCAGGCCAAGAGAGACACGTGGGAGCTGGTGGGCGTGGTCAGCTGGGGAGAGGGGTGTGGCCAGGTGCTCAAACCAGGCGTGTACACCCGGGTGGATGCTTACCTACACTGGATACACGCCGTCACACTCGAGACAGGTACTGTA
>NW_004797594.1:622882-624325 GCF_000002075.1 Aplysia californica
AGAGAGAGGGAGAAGGAGACACACACACACACACGAGAGAGAAAGAGAGAGAGAGAGACAGAGAGAAAGACAGAGAGAGAGAGAGAGAGAGAGAGAGAGAGAGAGAGAGAGAGAGAGAGAGAGAGAACGTGTATGAGCAGACAGAGAGGCTGGTGCGTGCAATAAGATTGTATCTCGGTGCCTTCTGTTTATGGAAATTGTTTTGTAAGTGAACCAACACTGGGCTGTGTGCTCTCAATTTTAGGATTTTTTATTTTTTATACTGTGTATGTATTCTTTATATATTTATGTATTATGCAATTTAATTTTTTATTCAGTATGTATGTAAACGTATTACATACATTTATATAAATGTAAAATTATGCAAATCAGTTTTTATTCTGTATGCATGAATATATTATGTTATATGTGTATTTTTATACAGGTAGCTTGTAAAGTTGTGACTCAGTACGTTTGAATGCGTATATTATTTTGTTTGTTTGTTTGCCTTGATAGAAGGCAAAGTCTGTGTTGTTGGGCATTACAAAGTCTGTAATAATACTAGATCTAATTATAAATAATAAATGACATATATGTAGCGCTCAACCCCGATTACAGCACAAAACTCTGAGCGCTTTACAGAACAGTACAACGTACAATAGTAACATAAAACGTTGTGTTCTGACTAAAAGAAAATCACTCCAAATATTCATCTTATTATTTTAAAAACAGAAACGACTTCAGCTGACATTTGAATGAATCAAAAGATTTAATCTCTCTTAATAAAGTACGTGGCAAAGCATTCCAGATCTTGGGACCTTGATGTTCAAATGCCCTTTCACCCATTGTTTTAAGTTTCATAGAAGGTAAAGAAAAGTCTTTTTGTCAGCTGATGTTGGAATCACCCTGTCACACAATAACCCTGTCGAAGTCTATGGTGTAGCAGTTAAATGCTTCACTGTCGCACTCAGGAAACCCGTGTTCGATTCCAGAGTGGGGAGAATGTTTTAATGGAGTATCTCAACGGTCTTCATGTTGGGATGTTTTCCCTCTTAGCTCGGGTTGGCCCTTAGAGGCATAATCGGAAGCCCGCCTCCTAAATGGTCTAAATTGTGTCGATGGGGATGTGAAACTAAAAGCTCCTGAATTGCTAGAAAAAAATCCGACATTAAACATATTATCAAATTAGGTCAAGTCGTTGCAGGAATAATGTCACCTACTCTTTATTTTCACTTGCATAACCCCCCTGGGCAGTGCCACAGACTGTAGTGTCTTTAGGCCATTCCCAAAGGGGGGACATTTCTCGTTCATTCACAGTAGAATTGTAAATGGGCTGATTCATGTCATCCTCATAACTGTGCCTGATCTACAATAGATAACTGCTGCTTTTTCTTTCTTAATCCTTACTATTGTCATTTTCCTCTACTTCTTTTGTATGTTTGTCACCCTCTTGTGACTTGCTAT
>NW_004797594.1:624899-627013 GCF_000002075.1 Aplysia californica
AAATTCTGGCTTCTACTTATTTGTCTTTGTTCCCTTTTTAAAAAATATATTTCTAAAAAGTTTGAATATATATCTATCTACTAATCAATTTGTCATTTGAACCTCATAATATTATGTTAGTCAATGCACTGCCAGTATCACAATCAATATCGTTTTATGTGATGTAATTTGTAACATGTTTTAACGTTAAGATTCGGTATATTTTGTATGTTATTATTATTATGTTTTGATTCTTATGTACTAAAACGTTTAACATTCCAGCAATACATATAATAAGATTTATTTTAATTTGTTGTTGTTTTTGTTGTTGTTGTTGCTGTTGTTGTTACTGTTGCTGTTGCAGTTGCTGTTGTTGCTGTTGTTGCTGTTTTATCTCTCTCTCTCTCTCTCTCTCTCACACACACACACACACACACACACACACACACACACACACACATACACATACAAACACACATACAAACACAAAAACTAAGGAAAAAAGAAGCTATCTCTGAGTATTATTCAGATTAATAATATCTGCTTATTTAACGTATTATGAAGACAACTGTTTCGCGTCTCAGTTCGACCTCTCCTTTATTTTGTGTAGTAACAAAAACAGAGGAAAAACGAACAATCCAAAAAACAAAAACTCAAATAATTATAAAACTATTTAATTAAAAACCCACTCATGTACCTAAGTCCAACCGTAACGTATGTTGCTCACCTATTGGTCCAAGCGAAGGGATGAATTAAAGTTGTATTTGGAATATTTTCGTGAACCTTTGCAAAACAGTTTCATGTCCATTAACATGTTTCACTTACTGGTCCAAACAAAAAAGAAATTAATGTTTTAATATTATGAATATTTCTGTAAACCTTTGTAAAACAGTTTAATTTCCATCAACATGCTTCTCTGACTGGTCCAAACGACGAAAGAAGAAATAATTAATGTTTTAATATTACGAATATTTCTGTGAGCCTTTGCAAAACAGTTTCATTTCCTTCAGCATGCTTGACAGCTCCTTTTTAAACCTGGATCCGTTGGCACAGTAGAGGAAAATGTTGAGAGTATTGTTGAGATAAAGAACGAAAACAAGCATGGAAAATACTATAGTCTCAGATGGGGGGTCCAAATCTTTCTCAGGGGGTCGCGGAACAATCTGTTGATAGATCCCTATCGGAAACGTACACATGAGAAACACAACGTTCACCATGATTAGATTTTTCGTCAGGGCAGTTTCTCGTCTGGAAGCTGCTTGGGAAGAACTTCCTTCACCGGAAGTTGGCTGTGACGTCACAACAATCTGTGTAGTAGAGCTGACACTCTGCACAGAAGTTGATGGCGTCATTGATTCGGCGGTACTTGAGTTACCCTGAGACTTTGCGCTGATCTGTCTCTTTTTCCCACCTCCCCCTCCGCTGCGCATGGATTCTTTGACAAATTCTTTTCGTTTGAACAACCCAACGATCATGATAATGTTCATGACGAAGATGATGATGAAAGGCACCAGGCTTTGTTTGATGAAGTGACTCATAAACCACACTTTATTGAGATCTTCGTCCGTGGATATCGGGACGCACGGCTCTTCGATCGTCACGTTCAGAACTGGGTCATACACGTACTTCCGTCCGAATATAAATAGAATGGGTAAGTTGGCCGTGAAGAATATGACGGTCAACGATACGAGAATGACGTAGGATTTGAACTTGGTGCACAGCAGCTTAACCTTGTGCGGCTTGAGGATGCACACCACCCTCTCTGAAGTGACCACAATGAGCGTCCAGGCGCTGAGTTCTGTGAACACATAGACGGTGAACACCTGCAGCTGGCAGGGGATGTTCCCGGTGGCGCGGAAATCGTAGTCTGGGCAAGAGGAGAAAGGGGAAACGAAAAATAAATTCATGTGAGGCAATCTGACAAAATGAGTTACTTCTTTCGGATTTTAGCCTGATGGAAATTGATACATCAACTTTATAGGTGGAGTTTTTACAATTTGTAAACATGGAATAATAAAAGACACTGTAGACTTGAACAAAATGGCATCTACTGAAAATCTATACATCTGACCCCAGTGTTGATTTTCGGCTGAGAAGAAGAAGAAGAAGAAGAAGAAGAAGAAGAAGAAGAAGAA
>NW_004797594.1:627896-634227 GCF_000002075.1 Aplysia californica
CTGTCTCTCTCTCTCTCTCTTCGCCTCTTTCTTCCCCCGTTCTGTTTATCTCCTATAAAAATTAATAACATTTTAAGACATAAAACATCTTGAACAAATTATCGACCGACAAACTCTCTCTCTTGTCATTCTAACTCAACCCCCCGGGGCAGTGCCACTGACTGAAGTGTCTTTAGGCCATTCCCAAAGGGGCGAGATTTCTCGTTCAAGCATAGCAGAACTGTAAATAGACTGACTCATGTCACGCTCATAACTGTGCCTGGTCTACTACAGGGAACTGCTGCTTTTTCTTTCCTGATCCTTACTATTGTCATTTCCCTCTACTTCTTTTGTATGTTTGTCACTCTCTTGTGACCTGCTATTTCCGGGGTGCCTTGATAGTCGAAGCAGACCTTGTGCTGTTGAAGCGAGAGAGGTGAGCAGTCTAAGTCTGATTCCCTGTAAAAACTTCTCTGTTGACACTAACCCCGTGGCGCTCATATGACCTTATGCAGTTGCGAGCGCCGTAAAACCCTCTACTATTTTTTTTTAAAGTCTAACTCACCCGCCACGGCCAGCGTAAACCTGTGAGTGAGTCCAGTGACCACCGTCCCAGCATCCATCACAGCCAGGAATCGGAGGTACACGGAAGTGGGCAGATGCCGGAAGGCGCGACGGCTCAGCACCAGCGTTGCTAGGGTGTTGCCAACGACGCTCATCACCATCATGGCGACCGTCAGCGTTTGGTTGAGGACAATCTCGATCTTGTAGAGCAGGTTTTCAACTTCGCTGTCTGCCCACGCAGCGAGAGAACTGGTGGCGTTTTGCTGGGAGGCCTGCTGGCTGAGGTTCATGGCTTCTTTACCAGCTCATAGATCGCTCCACTCACTGGTGTTGGAATAATAATGATGATAATGATAATAATAATAATAATAATAATAATAATAATAATAATAATAATAATAATAATAATAATAACAATAATAATAACAATAACAATATTTTTTTTAAAATATAATGCCATAGAGTCATATTGATATTCTAAGTATAATCATAATCATAACCATAATCAAAAGCATATGATAGTCCTTAGTATACTCATAATCATAAGCATATAAGCATAACGATCATTTTCAAAATCAAAATCATTATCATAATAAACTGTATTTATATGGAGCATATTCCCTCTCGGCAGAAAGTTCTATGCGCTTTAAACTATATGTGAGGCAGCATGGTGGAATCAAGCTCTCGTTGCATTTTTCTGCGGGTTTGTTTATTTTTATCAACTTTAAAAAAAAAAATTGGCTCAACACCTTTCATGCCCATTAAAGAACTCATTTCTGTGTGGAGTTTTCTTAAAACTGTTGATTAAGGGCACCAAAAAATGTAAATTTTCCGTTACCACGGACTCTTAAGCTAAGGAAATAACAAATCTTTGGCGCCATTTTCTGACAAATTTTGCCTCTGAAAACAGGTGACCCCCACCTCCTTCTTTCGCAAATATCTCGACTTGTATTCAAAATAAAGGAACTTTTTTTCATCCAAATAAAGACAAGTGAACAAGCTTTAAGGTGATACCAATAACTCTACATGCCCAAAAACTGACGAGAGCCTGATTCCACCATGCTGTGAGGCATTGTGGTGCAATCAGGCGCTCGTTAAAATGCTGAAATCGAACAAACTGGCGTTTTTTTCTGCCAGTTTGAAAAATGTTTTACAAATGTTTGGGGTTTTTTTTTGCTTTTTTATATCCGTTTTCAAACACTTTTTTCTTTGATTTTACTGGAAAAACGATGATTAAAGGCACAGAAATTGCTGATTTTCATTTTCCAAGGCCTCTCAAACTTATGAAGTCATCGAACTTTGGTGGCCATTTTCTCGTTGGAACAAGGCAATCCCCACCTCTTTCAGTGGCAAATATCTCGAATTTTATTCAAGGTAGATTGCTATTTTTTTTCCATCCAAAGCAAGGCAAATAAACAAGCTTGAAGTGATATCAATAACTGCACATGCCCAAAAATTGACGAGCGCCTGATTCCACCGCGTCGTGACACATATTATTATTACCCCAGTAGACCATAGAACACTAAGAAATATTCTCAGCTGCCCGGGAAGCATACAGTGCAAGCAACCGATTAAGCGCTCAAATATTCCAACAAAAGGACAGGAGCTTTCGCCGTCTATAGCTAGAGTACCCACGCCCAACTTGGAGAAGTGAATAGAATTCGTGTAAAGTTTCTTCCCTAAGCACACATTGTCGGAGTCTCGAACTCATGTCTTTCAGTGGCGAGCCCAATAGCTTATCTTATAGACCACCGACACAAAATCTGATCGTTTGCTTGAGTTGGAATTACTGATAGATGATTAGATCGTAGAGTATATCTACTCTATCTAGAAAAATATATCCTCTACGGGGGAGGCATAACAATAAGTGTGTTTGATTGACAGGTGCTCAAGTGTGGCCTGCTCCTTCTTTCCTGGTCAATATCTACCTACCACCCTTATCTCCCCTCTATATTTCTTTGTTTGTCACTCTCTAGTAACACCTCTAATATTCCACACACAATATGACTTAATAAACTGTATTTGTCTATTTGTGTTACATGTACCGTACAGCCCTTACAACTTACTGAATGAAACGAAAACTGTATCCACAAGCTAAACAGACTTACGTTTTTCTATCAGATGTAGGGGACCAACTGCTCACCCCAAAACTGGCCTCACGTACTGTATCTAGCTATATGGGGCAAGAATTTAAACCCTTGTTGCGCTCTGAACGACACGAAGTTTGGATAGGTTTGTTTGACAAGCACTCATCATCCAGTGCCAGATCCGTGACAGACATCAGCGATCACGGTTCTCCATTCATTCCTTTGCTCGGATGCTCTAAAAAAAAGCTACGTTTCCCTGATCTTTCCCCGTTACCCATTTATTGCTTAGGTTCCATAAGTAAGTTGCTTTGCGCCTACCCCTGACGTTTTTAACAAGCACTTGTGAATTATTATTTGAAATTTGCCGTTGCCATTTATTATCCTATTTCTAATTTACGTAACCATAAAATTATGTGAGGCAGCGTGGTGGAATCAGGCTCTCGTCAAAATAATCAAAGTGAAGAAACTTGCATTCTTCCACAAGTTTGTGAACTTTTATAAAATTTTTGTTCTTTGGCTTAACACCTTTCCTGCCCATTAAAGAACTCATTTCTGAGTGTATTTTTCTGAAAACGTCGATTTAAGGCACAAAAAATGTAAATTTTCAGTTGCCATGGACTTTTGAGATAAGGAAATAACTAATCTTTGGCGGCCATTTTCTCACTAATTTTACCTCTGAAAACAGGTGACCCCCATCTCCTTCATTCGCAAATATCTCGACTTATATTCAAGATAAATGGATATTTTTTTCATCCAAATAAAGGCGAGTGAGCAAGCTTTAAGATGCTATCAATAACTCTACGTGCCCAAAAACTGACGAGAGCCTGATTCCACCACGCTGCCTCACATATTTAGGTTTATCTGGACACGTGAAAACAAACCAACGTGACATTTTTAGCGTCGTTTCAGACAAAAGACACGCAGTCCCTCTCTGTGTAGCGAGTTTTATTTGTCAACGCTTTCTGTATTGCAGATGTGGGGCGTAGTAATCCACTCAACCCAAGTTGATCTTCTCTGCACTTTTGGGTTCGTTTTTTCTGTTATTTTGGTTTGTTAATTTAGTATGGAGAAGCACTTCGACAAAATAATGGCCTTTTAGTACTGGAGAAAAGTAAGCGAGATAGATAGACAGAGAGAAGGATAGAAAGGCAGACAGAATCGATAACGGAAAAATGAAAAAGTTGAGTCAACTATCGGAACACTCCAAACCCGTGTCCGACACAGCTGAAGAAGTCCATCTGTCTGTCTGTGTTGTGATCTAAACCGAGTTGATTGGAGTGGGAAAACGTGTGCAGTCGTTTACAATCGTGCCAAACATAGTGGGGGTTTTCGATGTTGATAACACGTGAGGCAAATGAAACTCTCAGTAAAGTTCACAAGGATTAGAGTAACAATGTCCTTTTTCCCTTGTGCCTTCTATATTTCCCCCAAACCATTAACATTTTTTATGTCAGCCTATTCTCCCCCGAACTAAAACACTTTATAAAACAAATCAGTTTTTCTAACAGTCACGAAAGAACTTGTAACCATCTAAGCAATCAGTTAATCTATCTTAGTTACTCTGTTTAAAGAGATGGTCAGAGTTCCTTAATATAACATCTGATTTCTAGCGTTGGTTGTCAAGGGGTTCAGCTCTCAGAATCTTAACCGTAAGGTTGTGGGTTCGAATTTCACCAGGAGCCAGACGTATTGTCCTTGGGAAAGGTGCTTTACACTACTTTTCCTCACTTCACCCAGGTGGGAATGGGTGCCCGGTTGTAGACAGCGAAAGATCTTGTCAGTATGTTAGTGTTGTACGGGGTGCCCACTACGGCTGGATTGGGCCGATCGCCCGACTCGATGGCCCGACTCGATCGCCCGACTCGATCGCCTGAAACTGAAAACAAACACGTTTGTTTTTGAGGCGATCGAGTCAGGCGATCAGCCCGATCGTCTGATCCCACCCGTAGTGGGCACCCCGTATTAGAACGCGTGCTATCCGCAACTTGCAATGTAAGCTTCTTAGGAAGACTACAGTGTTTCTTTGAATTTTTAGTTTAGTTTTAGTAGAGGGTTTTACGGTGCTCGCAACTACATAAGGACACATAAGCGCCAAGGGGTGGATGTCAACAGAGAAATCCAAACTATGAATCAGGCTTACTCTACTCACCTCTCTAGCCACAACAGCACAACGTCTGCTTCGACTATCAAGGCACCAAAGACATGGCAGTTCGCAAGAGAGGGACAAACATACAAAAGAAGTAGAGGAAAATGATGATAGTAAGGATGAAGAAAGAAAAAGCAGCGGTTCCCCATATGTCGTTCCGACACAGTATGAGCATGACATTGATAAATCAGCCCATTAAACATTCTACTGTGCATAAGAACATGTTAATGTCCCCCCTTTGGGAATAGCCTAAAGACACTTCAGTCAGTAACACTGCCCTGGTGGGGGTGGTTCGAAAGTCTTCTAGAGTAATAATAGTTTTGAAATGTATAAAGAAAGCTGTAAAGCGTGGCTATGCGCTATATAAATGTAGTCTTAACCGTTAATAATTATTTGAAAATACAATCAAGTATAGCCGGTGTTTAGAGAAATAACTGAACTGCCCATTCAGATTTGGTTTCACAATTGTGAGTTGTGCTGATAAAATGAGTTACTTCTTTCAGATTTTATCCGTATGGAAATGGATACATCAACTTTATTGGTGGATTTTGTACAATTTGTAAGTCCTGACCATCAATGATTTATTTATAGAGGCACCAGCCATCCATGTCCAGGTGCTGTTTTAGCCAAACACAATTTGTAAGTATGGAATAATAAAAGACAAGGTAGACTTGAACAAAATGGCATCCACTGAAAATCTATACACCTGACCCCAGAGTTGATTTTCGACCGCTATATCTTCCATTCTTGGATCACTAGAAGTGACTCATTCAGTCAGCACAACTCACAATTCGTTTGACCTGGACATAAAATAGATATTATTATACTTCTTCGCAAATTCAGAATCACTTTGAGTGACGGGGCGTCCACCAAGCTCAATTGTGAGGCAACGTGGTGGAATCAGGCTCTCGTCAATTTTTGGGCATGTAGAGTTATTGGCATTATCTTAAAGCTTGCTCAATTGATTTTATTTTGATTAAAAAAATATCCATTTATCTTGAGTACAAGTCGAGATATTTACGAAGTAAGGAGGTGGGGGTCACCTGTTTTCAGAGGTAAAATTAGTGAGAAAATGGCGGCCAAAGATTAGTTAATTCCTTAGCTTAAGAGTCCGTTGTAACTGAAAATTTACATTTTTTGTGCCTTTAATCAACGTTTTTCAGAAAAATCCAAACGGAAATGAGTTCTTAAATGGACATGAAAGGTGTTGAGTCAAAAAACAAAAAATTGATAAAAATACTCAAACTTGCGGAAAAATGCCAGTTCCTTCACTTTGATTATTTTTGACGAGAGCCTGATTCCACCACGCTGCCTCACATTCTATCTTAGGTGCCTTTCATATTTTGAATTAGAGTTGTTCTCATAATCGATAAACACAACCCTTCCCCTGGTAACCAAAACTTCAATAGAATGAAGAGGGTTAATATTTTTTAAATCCCGACCCACCCCCACCCCCCTCCCCCTTGCTCCGAAAAATATAGATAAATATTATAAAACAAATATTGATGCCCCCACTCCCAAAACAAATTAACAAAAATGATAAACCAAAAAGAAA
>NW_004797594.1:634327-636554 GCF_000002075.1 Aplysia californica
GTTAATTCCTTAGCTTAAGAGTCCATGGTAACTGAAAATTTACATTTTTTGTGCCTGTAGTCAACGTTTTTCAGAACAATTCACAGAGAAATGAGTTCTTAAATGGACATGAAAGGTGTTGAGTCAAAAAACAAAAAATTGATAAAAATACTCAAACTTGCGGAAAAATGCCAGTTCCCTCACTTTGATTATTTTTGACGAGAGCCTGATTCCACCACGCTGCCTCACATTCTATCTTAGGTGCCTTTCATATTTTGAATTAGAGTTGTTCTCATAATCGATAAACACAACCCTTCCCCTGGTTACCAAAACTTCAATAGAATGAAGAGGGTTAATATTTTTTTAAATCCCGACCCACCCCCACCCCCCTCCCCTTGCTCCGAAAAATATAGATAAATATTATAAAACAAATATTGATGCCCCCACCCCCAAAACAAATTAACAAAAATGATAAACCAAAAAGAAAAAGAAATCAAGCTGTTCCGACCATCTGGGCTCACTCTCAGGTAACCTATGAACATATACCATCTCCCAATACACCAAAATAATGTGAGGCAGCGTGGTGGAATCAGGCTCTCGTCAATTGTTTGGCATATACAGTTATTGGTATCATCTTAAAGTTTGTTCACTTATCTTTATTTTGATGAAAAAAATATCCATTTATTTTGAATACAAGTCGAGATATTTGCGGAAGGAGGTGGGGGTCACCTGTTTTAAGAAGCAAAATTAGTGAGAAAATGGCCGCCAAAGATTAGTTATTTCCTTAGTTTAAGAGTCCATGGTAACTGAAAATTTACATTTTGTGTGCCTGTGCCAACGTTTTTCAGAACAATTCACAGAGAAATGAGTTCTTTGATGAGCATGAAAGATGTGAGCCCCAAAAAAATCGCAAAAATGCGGAAAAATCAAGTTTCCTCACTTTGATTATTTTCACGAGAGCCTGATTCCACGACGCTGCCTCACATATTCTCATTTCACCCTACCATCTTTTCCTTATTTTCTTGACCAAACATACATGGCTCTTTCAAATACACAGAAAAGATTTATTCTTTATGATGATGATGTCTTGACACAACTCGCTATCTTAGAATTATAAATTTCTATCTGACAACTTTAGCCGTTTTGAGTTACTACAACCAAGAGGTCAGAAACCAAATGTTTTATCTGCTCTATCAAAACTGTAACATAATTCAGTATCGTTATCAAGATATTCAAAGAATTGCATTTTAAAAGCTTGACCATGTCGTGAAACTCAAAATATTTTTTTTTGATTTTGTAAAGTGTTTTACGGCGCTCGCAACTGCATAAGGTCACATGAGCGCGCGCGACACCCCTAATATTTTCAGTTGGTAAGAAATTTTGAATTTTGCCCGGGTGGCGGCCGAAGCCTACTCTTGTCGATTTTAGACCAAGGGATCTTTAACGTGCGCAACTTGCACACGGGCCCTCCGAGATTTTTCGCCCTTGTCCGAGAAGGCTAGGTGAAGATCTTTCCTACCAGAAGATCAGGGGTGTTGCTGAAAGTGTGAAAGACAGCAGAAAGAAGAAGTGAAGGAGTAGCAGTAGAAAGGCTGCAGAAAGAATCAGGAGCCCAGAGGATGGGGCAAAGGAGGTGAAGGGGTGGGGGCAGAAAGAAGAGACGAAAGCAGACGACAGAACATTGCTAGAGCGCAGGTGAGAGGAGACACATTTAGAGAAGAAAATTTGTCGGTCGCTATCCGGATTCGAACCATTGAATGAGAGGCCAACACCTTAACCTCTAGGCTACGAGAGCCCCCTCAAAATATTTACGTCCTGTTTCTCAAAAACTAGGTACTGAGCAGACAGAATTTAATAATCGTAGGGTAGCGATCTGTGTGGGCAGACCCAGAGTACGCACGGATACCAAGTTATCTCACCTGAATCAGAGAACAGTTATAATTATAAAATTAATGTATTATATACTAACAGCATAATTATTATGGAACAAATGCGTGAAACAGGATATGTAGAAAATAGCTCACACGAACCAATAAATAATAATTGTTGTCCTCGTTATTCAGTGCTGCAAGCTAATGTTGTATTAATATAATATTGTTTCGTTTCAGAATGGAACAACTGTGTAAAAGTATGTACAGGTTATCAACTAACCGTAACAGATTTCTTTCCTCTCTATTGAGGATCTACAGAAACGGGTGACATTCTGGGCGCAGGATACACCTACCTAAGCAGAAAACTCGGAAATAAA
>NW_004797594.1:636654-638655 GCF_000002075.1 Aplysia californica
GACACCCCTAATATTTGAAGTTGGGATGGGGTTTGAGAATTTTTGCGGCTGGCGGCCGAAGTTTACTCTTGTCGATTTTCGACCAAGGAATCTTTAACGTGTGCAACTTGCACACGGGCCCGCCGAGATTTTTCGCCCTTGTCCGAGAAGGCTAGGTGGTGATCTTTCCTACCAGAAGATCAGGGGTGTTGCTGAAAGTGACCAAGACAGCAGTATGAAGATTGAAGGAGTAGCGGTAGAAGGGCTGCACAAAGAATCAGAAGCCCAGAGCTTGGCGGTAAGGTCGAGAAGGTTCGAAGAGAGGACAAAGAGACGAAAGCAGACGACGGAACATTGCTAGAGCGCAGGTGAGAGGACACCTTAATTTCAGAAAACTTGTCGGTCGCTATCCGGATTCGAACCATTGAATGAGATGGCAACACTTTAACCTCTAGGCTACGAGAGCCCCCTCAAAATATTTACGTCCTGTTTCTCAAAAACTAGGTACTGAGCAGACAGAATTTAATAATCGTAGGGTAGCGATCTGTGTGGGCAGACCCAGAGTACGCACGGATACCAAGTTATCTCACCTGAATCAGAGAACAGTTATAATTATAAAATTAATGTATTATATACTAACAGCATAATTATTATGGAACAAATGCGTGAAACAGGATATGTAGAAAATAGCTCTCACGAACCAATAAATAATAATTGTTGTCCTCGTTATTCAGTGCTGCAAGCTAATGTTGTATTAATATAATATTGTTTCGTTTCAGAATGGAACAACTGTGTAAAAGTATGTACAGGTTATCAACTAACCGTAACAGATTTCTTTCCTCTCTATTGACGATCTACAGAAACGGGTGAAATTCTGGGTGCAGGATACACCTACCTAAGTAGAAAACTCGGAAATAAAACAAAGTCCTCAACACAGTCTTGATCCTACACTTGACATTTTCTTTGCTGTTTGCCCCCCCCTCCCCCCTCCCTCCTACCCCTCCCCCCCCTCACCCCTCCCTCGTTTCTTCCCCAAAACCTGATCCTGAAAGAGGAAGTACAACCGCACTAGACAATAATTTTCTTCCCGGATTTTTACCTTCCGTAATTTTGTACTTTCTCGAATTGTCTTTTCTTTGAAGATGAGTGACTTTTTCAACAAAAATAAAAAGACAATACAATTTCCAATTCCTTTTGAAGCGTATCCTATTGTCCCATAAGCAGGCAATTGTTTTTTTCGATTTTCGATTAACTTCAAAAGTATAAGAGCTTCGTCCTCACTTTCAGACAATACATTTAAATTTCCGACCCCATCTTTTTCGATTTCGATCTTTTTGTTCAGTTTGAGAGGACACACGTAGTAATCAAGATAACAATGCTATGATACTAAAGGATAATGATTGTGCTGAGTACAGGAAGCTACCCTCTCGATGAAAAGAAGAGCTGGCTGCAGCTGAAATTCAGAAAGAGAATTACGCAACTTTAAGCCATGTGTGGCTCTTTTTGAGACAAAGGAAAACCGACGACCTCTTAAAGTGACTGCGCTGCAAAGTCTTCCATGCTACGTGTTGAACGTTGAACCAAGTCCTTGAAGAAACGGCTTTCGTTTCTCGTGCGCCGCAGATTAAAATATGTCTCGTCAAACATGCTTGTTCATTATTATACGTGATTATATTGCTCTTATGAGCGCTAGCTGTCTCTATGTCTATTGTTTGAGAAATCTTGAAGATTTTGTTTATATTGCTCAGGAATCAATGGAGTGTCAGCTTTCAAGAATATTATGAAATATGTGTCAACGAATATTATGGAATGGAACTGTGTGTGTTTCGGGGGGGGGGGGATATTGGAAAAGGAAAGGGGGGGGGGGGAAAGTATTACGGTGAAAAAAAATGTATCAGCTGGTGAAGGAGACAGCCTTTATGTAAACGCTGTCAGTCCCAGGATGGGGGTAAGGAGAGACGGACAAAGAGGGAGAGAGAGAGAGAGAGAGAGAGAGAGAGAGAGAGAGAGAGAGAGAGAGAG
>NW_004797594.1:638831-639980 GCF_000002075.1 Aplysia californica
AGACAGACAGACAGACAGACAGACAGACAGACAGACAGACAGACAGACAGACAGAGGGGGGAGAGGGGGCAGACAGAGACAAAGGATACTATAAATTTAAAAATAATATGAGCAGCGAAGTATTGACGAAGTAAATAAATACTAAACCTACCATTACGTTTGTCGAATAGATATTTGCTTTTTTATCTTTAAAGAAAAAAAACGTTAGTAAATGTGTTTTCGCAGAAACTCTCAGCCAGCTAACGAGTTTATCCTAAGCAAACTGCTCAGGGACAGACCACCGATCACGGGAGTTAGCTCCCCTGTAATGTGAGGGAGGACTAAGGGGGAAATCACACTGTTTGGTAACAAGAATAAAGAGTTGTCGGTGGCATCATAATTTGAATCATCTTCATGTGCTACACACACACAGCCCCTCAAAATTATACAAATCTAATCCTAGTCCTCAATTTAAACAGTATTATTGAGGGGTTGTTTTTTTAAGTTGCTGTCAGTTTGTCTGGCATAACACATTGGTTGTTGCATTCTGTCTGATCGATACATCGCTTCTATCATAGAATGTTTACATTTTTTTGCCCTTCTTTAAACACGGGAAGGTTTACTGTAGCCGATCCGAAGAACAGCAAATCCACCTGGTTTGGCTAACAGGCTAATCTTACAGTGTTAACGATATGAGGACATTGGAAATAGGTTTGAGCCTAAAACACACTCTCAAGGTACATGTATATTAAATGGATTCTCTGGGTTTTCTTGCAGACACTAATTTCGCAGAATTATAGTTGATGGAAAACATTTAGAAACCGAGTAGAGGTTTTACAAAAATAATGAGAAATAATTCCTCGGCATTGAGTCTCCATACATGAGTGAACTGTCTTCCACTCCAGAAAAAGCGTGGAGATTCATGACACTAAGCGTTAGCCGTAAGTAAATTGTTTGTGTATCTGTCGCACGGTTGCAGCTTCCTGGTTGTTTTTTAGAACAGAAAAACGCCTTTGCTTTTTAAAAACTTTTTTCTGTCTCTTTGCTTGTCGAGGGGGAGATGTATTTGTCCGCAGTATCTGCTCGGAGATGTCTCAGACGGAAATAGACCAATCAAAAATGCTTTGTGCCTCTGGACCAAGTTAAAAAAATCTGGGGGGGCAATGGGGG
>NW_004797594.1:640502-645305 GCF_000002075.1 Aplysia californica
CAGAACATTGCTAGAGAGCAGGAAATGAGATGAAAGGAGACAAATTTAGACAAGAAAAATGTTCAGTCGCAACCCGGATTCGAACCCGGGACTTTTGAATGAGAGGCCAACAGCTTAACCTCTAGGCCACGAGAGCCCCCGGCTATATGTCGTGTGATCTGCAGCAAACAATACGCCGTTTGACCCCCCAAAGCCGTGCATCAGACTGTGCGGAAGTGCATCTCCGTATAGTTCGTGGGTGCTCGCAGGAGACGTCTTTGACTATCTTCTGAAGTATTTGTCAGGCATGGAATAGGTGTATGGCTTTTTTTTTGGATAGTCACAGTTTACCTTTGAAGGGTCTCTTCGACTCAGTCCATCCATCTTTTTTTCTTTTTTTCTTTTCTTTTTTTTTTGGTCTTCCTCTTGCCCCAAAGCCATCAAACCTCAAATGTCAGGCGTTTGAGGCTGGCTGTTGCGGCCCCATTCTCACAACGAGTCCTAACGATTTGATTTGTTGTCGCTCCGTGTATTTCACGCTCGATGCGATGTCCACTTTTGGTCTGGTGTCTGCGTTACTATCTGAAGACTATAGAGGAAAAAGACAGTAGTCACAAACGGATAATCGTGAGGGTACCAATTGTGAATGTTTGTTGACTCATAACTGTATTTCTGTCTGTTCAACTGTTGGTTGATTATTGTTGTTAGATTTCCCATTCAACAAAATTTAACAATAAACCACGAGCCAAACAAATTATGAGCCCACAAGCTTTTAAAATTGGTATCATCACAATTGTCAGTTTGTGACTTCCGTCGTTTTTTCCCTGTGCCCTTCATCTCTTCTCGAGATATTAAATGTCTGTTTGAGACATTTCAATTCGCATGCTGTTAACTTACTTTGCTACTTTTTGCTGAGGGTCTAGGTTTGACACTTTCTTGTAGGAGAGAGTCGGTTTGAAAAAAGAAGCGTGTTTATAAAAGCGACAGTGAAAGAAACCCCTATGAGAACAGTGTGAGTGCAGAACAACAATGAGTTACAGAAGCGTTTGATGTCTCTCATGACCACGTCCAACACACCCAGGTCAAGGGTCACGAGCTGGGTATTGCCTGAACCTCGTAGTCTGGCAGATAGGGCCCAAAACTGGTGTCTTTTGTGTGGCAGTTAGGCACTTCCCTGTCGCACTCAAAAGACCCGAGTTCGATTCCCATATGGTGAACATTTTTATCAAGTATCTCGGTCATTCTGCTGGAAAGTTTTGTCACACTACGTCTGGGTTAGCCTTCGACTAGCTAAATGAAAGTCCTTTTTAAAAAAGACTTACAGTCCAAACTAACTTTTGAAATGGTAGTCTGTACTGTGCAATAATGGATTTGGTGGAAATGAAACAAAAATATATTATTACCTTACGCAGTTTCGAAGTTTGGAGTTTTAAATTGGACTTTACTTTCCCACATTGAATATTTTCTTTGTGTCTTGTTTATTAATAATCATAAATATTAAAAACAAGAATTTGTTGCAAAGAAACATGCGTGTATAAGAGATGTGCATATGAAAAGAACCGTGGAAGTATAAAATATTGGTAAACTTTGAAATTAAAACAATATTTATAAGAGCCCCAATATCAGGGCTATGTGTGGAAGAGGCGGAAACATTTGTGAGGCGTGAGGACAAAATGAGTTACTTCTCACGATCCAAGAAATGAGATATCAGCCGACAATCAACACTGTGGTCAGATGTATAGATTTTCAGTTGATGCCTTTTTGTTCAAGTCTACCGTGTCTTTTATTATTCCATCCTTACAAATTGTACAAACTCCACCTATAAAGTTGATGTATCCATTTCCATACGACTAAAATCCGAAAGAAGTAACTCATTTTGTCAGCACAACTCATATTTGTTGTTTATACAACAAGGCACTTTCCAAGACAAGTGCAAAATGTTGGCACGGATTCTCTCACTTGTTACGTTTTGCTAGTCTTTTACGCCCCCATTAACACAATTATTATTACCCACCAGAAAGGCTTCTGACCTTGTCTGTCAGGGCCGACCGGGACTGAAAGGGATACAACATCCCAACAGAAAGACCTGGGTGCTTGATACAAATTTCTTTCCTCTCGGGAATTGAACTCGTATCCCCTGTGTGCAACAGAAAAGCCTCTAACCGCTATACCACGGCACTAGTTGTTTGTCAAAGGAGCCAATCGAACTGACAGAGTATCACGCACGGTGATGGAGAAGCGTAATTTAGTTTAATGTAACGATAATACCCATAAACGACATAGATCACTTTCACCCGAAATCCTCTAAAATAATAACGACTGATGATGATAAATAGTGATAACGACAAACCCACAGCGTGAAAGATCTAGACTTAAAAGATATTCAAGCGTACAGTTTATCAACTTCTCTCCGCGAGTGCTTTTGTCCTTTTTGTTTTGTTTGAAGTTTCGACAAAAATTAAGGAGAAGGGAGCTTCCAAAAAAAGAACCATGACCAAGACACTCGTTATTTTTCAGAGAAGATAATAATAAAAAAGCACAATAACACTATGATGCAGGATGTTCCCTGAGGTCGTCATTCAAAGTACAGCTTTATCTGGAAACTCCCAGAAATTAATCTGGGCGACTGTGGACTGACGCTCATTATGCAACGCTACTCTAGAAGTTCTTTCCGCTCGGTACTTAGATGTAGTTTTTGAGAAACTTGACGTTTAAAAAAAATTGAATTTCACAACATGTCAAGCTTTTTCGAATGCATTTAATTGTGTATCTTGATAATGACTCCGAATAATTATATGTGAGGCAGCGTGGTGGAATCAGGCTCTCGTCAAAATAATCAAAGTGAAGAAACTTGCATTTTTCCGCAGGTTTGTGAATTTTTATCAAATTTCTGTTTTTTTGCTCAACACCTTTCATGCCCATTAAAGAACTCATTTTTGTGTGGATTTTTCTGAAAAACCTTGATTGAAGGTACAAAAAGTGTAAATTTTCTGTTACCACGGACTCTTAAGCTAAGGAAATAACTAATCTCTGGCGGTCATTTTCTCACTAATTTCACCTCTGAAAACAGGTGACCCCCACCTCCTTCTTTCGCAAATATCTCAACTTGTATTCAAGATGAATGGATATTTTTTCATCCAAATAAAGGCAAGTGAACAAGCTTTAAGATGATACCAGTAACTCTACACGCCCAAAAATTGACGAGAGCCTGATTCCACCACGCTACCTGAAATATTATAGTTTTGATAGAGCTGCCAGATAGAGTACTTGGTATCTGACCTCATGGTCTTAGTAATGTAGCCTAATTCTCAGGGAGCTATAAGTCAGGAGTGCTATGTCTCGAAATATTCACCTCGACTATCAGTCTCTTGTGCCATGCTAATATTTGAAAGCTGGTGGTTGGGGGTGCTCTAGTGTGGTTTGCTCCTTCTTTCCTATCAAACAGGTCAATGTGCCATCCTGATTTTTTCCTCTTTCTCTTTTTATGTTGGTACTCTCTTGTAGCACCCTTAATTTGAGGCACTTGTATGACGTTACTGTGTTGCGGGTGCCGTAAAATTCTTACTTAAGGGCTGGTGGGGCACCTAGAAATCGTGTTTGGGTGTCAAATTTTGTAAATTGGGGGTTATTACATATTATAGTACCTGGACAGTTCCTGAACAATATCCAGAAACGTAGGCAAGCCTTGCTACACCCTAAAGCTGTGGGGGTTTTTTGTCAGGTTTTTCAGCGAAAGCACACGTCATGTTTTCTTGCCTTTTCTTACCTGTATCGGCTGTTTTCTCACAATTCTATTTTTTCGCCTATAATCCCATTTTTCTGCTCTGTTTCTTGTTCAATTTCAAAGTAACTTTCACTGGATCCCAACAACACCTAGTTCTAAATTTTGGCTAGTTGAATTTTTTATTAATGGCGTAGTTTTTTATTTATGGGCTTAGAAAGCATGAATTTTTCTTTTTTTTTCGCTTTTTTTTGCAACATCCCAATTGTAAATGTCATAAAATAAAAATTAAAGCATATATCAAAAATTCAACAAGCCAAATTTAAGAACTACATATTTACTGTTGGCATGCCAAATTAAAAGTGAATCGGTTAATAAATAAGGGAATAAAATGGGATTGAAAAAGGTATTCAAAATCCAATATGGCCGCCGTTTCCATAGCAACAGATTCACAATATACTTTTTGAACTATTGATTTTAAATCCCCAATAACACGCGATGTCCCACAGCAAATATGGGCCCTCTAGGCCTTGTAATAGCCAAAATAGACCTCAGGTGCCCCAACAATTGATATCTCCTTAGTTTTAGTAGAGGTTTTACGGCGCTCGCAACTGCGTAAGGTCATATGACCGTCAGAAGATTAGAGGTGTTACAAGAGAGTAACAAACATAAAAAAGAAGAAGGGGAGATCAGGACAATAGATGTTTCATAGGAAAGAAGAAGCAAACCACACCAGAGCACCCGCCAACCTCCCACTTGATATCTCCTCCTTCCCTTTTTATGTTTTGTTACTCTCTTGTAGCAACCCTATCTGTGACACATATATGACCCCATTGTGTTACGAGTGTCGTAATCCTCTTACTAAAACTTTTTAAAACCCACACATATTTGGAAGTTAGAACAGTGAAAATGACAACTTATAAACCCATTTTTTGAAAAAATTACTTACCGAGAAGCCGAGACTGTTTCTGGGTGTTCTAAAGTGGCTAGGCTAATAACAATACGTTGTAAACCGCATAAAATGGGCTACAGAACTCAGATTAGCACTGTGTATTAACATTTATGAAATTTGTTTTTAAATTCTAGTAAGTTCATTAAAATGT
>NW_004797594.1:645456-648726 GCF_000002075.1 Aplysia californica
TTCTCAAGCTAAGGGAATAACTCAACTTTGGCGGCCATTGTCTCGCTAAACTTACCTCTGAAACCAAGCGACCCCACCTCCTTCGATCGCAAATATCTTGACCTGTATCAACGATACTTTACTTTTACTTTACTTTTCCGATCCAGCGGCCATTTGGGTTCTAGCCCTTCGGTCTGTCGATATGGCAAAGAAATATCAACGATAAAAATATGTGATATATCGTGATGAGATCAGGCGCTCTTTAAAGGAATTAAATCCGAGAAATAGGCATTTCCGGCCATTTGGGGAATTTTTTTTCGAATTTTTGGTTTTTGGCTCAACAAATTTTATATCCATTTTAAAACACATTTCTGTTTGAATGTTACAGAAAAAACGGTGGTGAAAGGCTCAAAAATGTACATTTTCAGTTTCCAAGGACTCTCAAACAATGGAGATCACATAACTTTGCGGCAATTTTCTCATTGATTTTACCTCTGAAATCAGGCGACCCCCATCGCCTTCAATCACAATTATTTCGACGTCTATTCAAGGTAGATGGATTTTTTTTTTCTCACCAAAGGCAAGGCAAATAAACAGAATTTAAGACGATACCAATAACTCCATACGTCCAAAAACTGACAAGCGCATGACTGCACCGAGTCGTAACACAAATTTTTTTTCATTTAAATTAAGGTAAATTGACGGGCTTTAAGATGATTTCAATAACTCCACATGACCCAAAATTGACGAGCGTCTGATTCCACCGCGTCGTGACACATTCATTAGTGTGAAAGGATGAGATTACGTTGAGTTTTCTCCTTACCCTTCTCCTGGCCACCGGAGACTCATGGGCTAAACGACACAAATGGTGCGTGTTCTGATTAACCAGAAAGAGGAGTGAGCTGTAATAAAATAAATGTTTTGATTTAGCTTTGAAATTTAAACCCGAAAGCTCCTAATTATAACCTCTTTCTGCGTCTTCTACTTTTATCTCGGTATAGTTTGCTCATTATTTCACCTTTGTTACAATATTTGAAGCTATCAGTTTGCTGAACTGAGAAGAGTTATTACAAGATCTCTTCATATGATCCAGACACAACATTAGCATTCTCGTTTTGATAACGTTGTTTACTTTGTGTTGTACGCAATGTTAGTTTGTGTAGTTTGTACCATCGTTGTGAGGTTTGGCTGATTCGTTGGTTTAGTTTCATGTGTGTGTGTGTGTCTGTGTGTGTGTGTGTGTGTGTGTGTGTGTGTGTGTGTGTGTGAGTGAGTGAGATAGAGACAAAGTACTCACGTGCATAGTGCATGTTCTCACTGTTGTGCAGCCAGCGAGTGTAAGGGTTGTCCGAGTCGTAGTAAGAATGTTGGAGACCCGCGGAGCTCAGCCCATCACCGTCGTGTGGTGGTGGTTGTTGTTGTTGTTGGTGCGGGTGGTGATGCTGCGGGTGGTGGTGGTGGTGCAGGGGGGCGGTGGGCACGTGCAGGCGGCTGTGGCGGATGTCCAGGGAGCCCTCTGGGTGTGGCTGAGGCATGGTGCGGGGGTGGGGCAGACCCTGGGGCGGGGACATGCAGGAAGAGATGCCTGGGGACACCACGGCCGCCGCAGCCTTGGACTCAGGCAGGTCTAGGAGGTCTTTGACGGAGAAACGATGGCCGCGCACGGCTCCTAGCTCGTACTGGGGCTCCATGGGGAGGCTGGAGGGTGGCTGTTGGTACGTTGGTTGGTTGGTTTGTTTATATTTTTGTTTATTGGTTGGTTTGTTTGTTTATTTAAGCCTGAGCATGCAATGTCTTCACGGGGAGCGGATGTTTGTTTGTTTGTTTGTTTGTTTAGCTAAGCCTGGTCTTGCAATGACTGTTTTGACTAACTCTTAAGTTTACAGTGACTATATTGCCAAGTCTGAGCGACCAATTACAGTCTAACTGAAGCGATATATCTCTTCTCTTTCTGCCTGTTTGACTGAGCTTAAGATTACAATGACTGTTTAGTTAAGCCTAAGCTCAAAGTCTCTGTACGTCCAAGCCTGAGCTATCAATGTCAGTGAGACTAAGACTGTGAGTTTACGCTGACTGTTTTGTTAAGCTTAAGCTCACACGGACAGCCCGGCTAAAGATAGATTTCTCTCTCTCTCTCTCTCTCTCTCTCTCTCTCTCTCTCTCTCTCTCTCTCTCTCTCTCTCTCTCTCTTTCTCTCTCTCTTTATATCTCTCTCAGTAATACTGCCCTGGTGGAAGGGGGGAGTGGTGTTTGGTTTACCCCCGTTTCACCTGGCAGCAAGCATTTATCGAACACTTAAATGTCGAAATTTACAAATTGGACTTCAAAATTTTAGATAACATTGGCTTTTAGCTTCTAAATGTGAAAATCATCAAAGTGTCAAATTCTCAACAGAAGTACTATGTTTTGCAGAGTTTCAAATGAGAAGCTCTTGTATTCTGTGTCGGGAGGGGGAGGGGTGGCTCTCTTGCCATAGAAGATAAGGTGTTGCCCCTCGTTCAAAGGTCCCCGGTTCGAATCCGGGTAGCGACCGAAAAATGTTCTTCTTTTAAATTGTCTCCTTTCACCTGGTACCTCCTTTCCTGCTCTCTAGCAATGTTCTGTCGAACAGAGTAAGCCTGATTACCTGTTTGAACTTTTCTGTTGACATCCACCCCTTGGCGCTTATATGACCTTATGAAGTTGCGAGTGTCGTAAAACCTTACTAAAACTAAAATGAGGGCAAAACAGTCTTAACCAATTGGCAGAGTACAAGGGTTGTGTGGGGGCTCCAGTGAGTAAGTGAACAATGAGTTCACACTCCAGAAGTAATTTTGTCAATCAGTTAGCCAAGCAATATCAAGAAAATGTTGGTGACACGGGGTTTAACACTTAAGTGAGTGGTCACTGCATGGGGTGTGTCCTTGAGCAACACACGACAACCACTTGCTATAAAAAAACCCAGGGCGCTGCACAGTGGCGACCAGCAATGGCGTTTTTGTGAAATTGTTTTGCATTGAAGTAATATTGTGAATGTATGTATGGAATGTATCTATGTATGCATATATGTATTTCTAATTAGATCTATGTAAATTTGTATGTGTATGTTCGTTTGAGATTGTAACCCAAATTTCCATTGGGGGATCAGTTTCAGAAATGTAAAAAGTCTTAATCTCCAAACGGTCAACCGAAATAAAACAACCATACCGGTCACTGGCGATAGACTGTGTGTCAATGTCCAAAGTTAGGGACCATTCACAAATGACCTCAGCTAAAATTTGGCCAAAAGTGACCCCCCCCCCTCCCCTTTCC
>NW_004797594.1:648826-650498 GCF_000002075.1 Aplysia californica
TCTCTCTCTGCCAGTTAGTCTGACACTGTGAATGTGGATGGCCGTTGTCAGGAGCCTGGGAGAGGCGCCAGTCTAAGCCTGGTTGGCGGAGTTGTCCTGACCGGGGTTGACAGGGAGAAGTTTTTGACTACAGGAAGTTCTGCGCTATAGGTCAACACGAGATATTGTTTTTGTTTGTTGACAGTATGACAAAAGACCGGACCATCAAACGTCAGAATCTGCTGATACGTTTTTACTGGCTGGAGAGAGACGTAAATAAATCTATGTTGGTTAAGGGCGTCGGTCTAAAGTACAGGAAAACGGGTTTGTGTGTGGGGGGGGGGGTGTAGTTTACGCTACCCCAACGTGTGTCGTGTGTACAGAGATAAGAAAAACAACGGGAAGGATCGACTGTCGGTCTATAGGTCTGTTCTGTACACACGTTCAGGGTCGGATCGACTGTCGGTCTATAGGTCTGTTCTGTACACACGTTCAGGGTCGCCTAAAACTGACGGGACAAATGTGGGTGTTTGTTTCTGAGTTGATGTGGGGAATGTTTCCGTTTGTTATAAACACTTAATATGTGAGAAAGTTGTTATCTGATGTCTAGAGTAAAGTAATATCCTCATTCTGGGGAACTTTGGAAAAGTTTGGCGTTCTAGATCCGGGCATGATAATATCCTCTCGCCAAACTGTTCAAGATTTCCAGCCACTCACGAGATAGGTTCTCAGCCACTCACGAGATAGGTTCTCAAAACGTTAGAAAAATTGTATTGGTAAAACTCGGAGGTGTTTCATCCTGTTTTGTTGGTGATGTATCCAGGGTACTCCATGGCGGCGGTGGCTTCAAACCTTGTCCGTCAGCGGGTTATATCCAGCGGGCTTGGACCACATCCCAACTGGTTGGTTCGAATCTCAAACGTTGTCCATTAGACGTCCCTGTTTAACGGGTAATCTTCCTTTTTTTTTGGGGGGGGGGGGAATTTCTCCCTCGGGAATTGAAGTCTGAAATGTTGGTTCAGTTGTGCACTTTCCAATAATTATTTCTAAGGTGGGCTGTTACAACTAGAACACAGTGGAATGAATTGATCTTTACTGCAATTGTGGTTAACAGCGCGGGAGAATTATTCACAACTTGAGGGGAAAACTTGATGGAGCGAGAAAGAAAAACACACAAATCTGGTGACTGTGTAACCCTGAGTGTAAGAAAAACGTCACAATTTCCCAACGTGGATGAAATTACTCCAGAAATATCCCGTGACTCTTGAGTGGAGTCCGCAGGAGGGTGGATGGTGGTAGATCTGTGAGGGGTGGATGGTGGTAGATCTGTGAGGGGTGGATGGTGGTAGATCTGTGAGGGGACAACACTCCAGTCCGGGGCCGCTCTAAGACTGAGCTGTAGACTTGAACAAGCCGGGCATAAGTAAACTCCTCTCGTTCCGTCTCGCGAGGGATTTGAACAAGTTCTCCGTTGAGGGCCGCACAGAGCCAGGAGCGAGAGACCAAGTGTCACCGAGCGCGACAACACATCAGCCCTCCACTCGACCCTTACACTAGCTGGCTTCCAATAGGCTTCCAATAGAAGGAGAGGACTTTGGGAGGAGGGAGCTGGGAAGTCACGAGGGAAGACAGAAAGACAGAGCAGCGACAGAGCCACAGAGTGTGAGGTATACGAGGGAGGGGAGGGAGAGGG
>NW_004797594.1:652660-654006 GCF_000002075.1 Aplysia californica
AGAGAGAGAGAGAGAGAGAGACAAAGAGACAAAGAGACAGAGAGACAGAAGCAGAGAGAGAGAGAGAGAGAGACAGAGAGAGAGAGAGTGAAAATATGTTCTTTTTTTCGGTTGTTGTCAATTGCACTGAGCATTATCCCAGTGGAACTGCGCTATAGAAATCGTTCAAACGTCATTCATGTATGATTCTGACCGGATGTCCAATGAAGGAGGCACAGAGCTATGGGTGGTTTATGGCACAGGCCGGCTAAAAAAGCGGGGAGGGGGGGGGGCACTCAGAGTGCAGCTTATCAAGAGAGAGATGCGTATGACGTGTAAGGGTTTCACGGCCCTATCGGCACTTTTAATTATTTAAGAGGCCGGATCTTCGAATTCAACGTCCGTCTCCGACAGGACCCAGCCAAACGGATTGAGAGCCGTGGACACTCGCCATTAAAACGACCAGGATTCAAGAGCGCTCAAACTGGGATTCGAAGCAGGACCATCGACTCCGTTGTCCAGCATGATATCAACTAAACTAACGGACCCCCACCCCCACCCCAACCCCAACCCCACCCGAAAAGGACTGATCATAACTGAAAGTATTGTTGCAGGGCAGGACCTCCCAGGGACCCAGGATATTTGGAACCCGCAAACATCAAACAAACCCTTGAGCACATTTGCTACATCGACACCCGACGCCTCGAACTGAGAAACCCCAAACAAAACCCCCCACCAAAAGTCATGTTTTGTTTAGAAGATCTGAATATCTGGCAGACGATATTATAGATCTATATCCCGGGAAAGTTCAGTGGATGTCTGACTGTAAATTCAAGATTGTGAACGGCAGTATTACTAACATACTCATTGCTTTCTTATGATAGACATGTACATGGTCATTTAACCTCTTCTGGAAAACGAAGCATCGAGAACGTTCCTCCCAGAAAGAAAAACGTGTTTACGAGATGAACAGATTCTCATAAATAATTTGTCTTTTATTAAGCTAACATGTTACAATACATAATATTATAAATATGTATGAAATATCTGAAACAATAATGATTGTGCACTTTTTGGAACTAATTAGATGGCGTAAATTTGATAGGAATGGACGAAGGGTTAAAAGAAAAATGATGTCTGTGAACTTATCAAACAGTAAGTCCTTCTGTGACTACATGAGCTGTGTGTGGTGAGTCTGGGGTTTATTTAGCCACTTGTGTGTCTGGGGTTTATTTAGCCACTTTTAGTCAGATCCAGTCCTATCCAGTCACATCTAATCACACTCGGCCACACTGAGAACATCAAGAACGTCCCTACGTGCCGCCCGACACCCACCCCCCCATGTTGTCACAAACACCTGACCGCCC
>NW_004797594.1:655201-662875 GCF_000002075.1 Aplysia californica
CACATAATAATAAGAATAAGAAGAAAAAGAAGAAAAATTATAATAATAATAATAATGATAATAATAATAATAATAACAACAACAATAATAATATTGACACATACATAACACACGCAACATACACAGATTCGCCCTCAACAACTGGCTTACCACATCGCAGATATAACAAAATAATTCACTTCCTTGAGCCCAGAAGAAACCACACACATCTATCTCACAGCTCGACTCCCCATCCTGCTGTGTGGTCAGAAGTCAAGACAAGTCGATACCTTACATTTACTGCATTCTTTTTGCTCAATACTCAGTTTTGAGATATTTGACGTTAAACATTTTTTAGGTTCACAATGTGGCTGAGAAGGATGCACCATTCCAACAGACAGACGATGAGAATCGTTGTTTTCTTAAATTCCCTGTTTGGGAAACGAACTCCCGTCTTCTGTGTGCAGGGGCTAAGAGCCGGAAGCCTCGGTTACACGTAACGATAAATTGTGTCAGATTGTCGTATGCGAGAACTGTCCGTTTTATCGAGCTGTGCAGTCTGTTTAGACTTTCCAATCTATCGTCCAGTTTTCTTTCGATCAGGGAGATTCCTTGTCTTTGACTTGACCGCAGATATGCAACGCACCGGTTGACCTTGATACACAAATTCACCATTGACGATCAACTAAATAATAGAATTGCTAAAAGTTACATAATAACGTATCTAATCAGGTTCCCTGAGTGCAACTTTGCTTAAATTGAGACGCTAATTCCGAATAGGAAATTAGTTTTTAAATTTTGAGCCTGAAGTTTAATCCTGCGCGGCGGAAGAAATTTTACAGTGATTCTACGTCACAGCGCGTCTCCCCCAAATCTGACCGTGATCGCTCGGAAAATATCAAGCAGCGTTTCATTTCTCGACAGTCTCCAAGCCATCGTTCAATCGTCCAAACTTTGTACAATTTTGCGGTTACATCTAATGATTTATCGTATGATCAATAGATCGTCCAGTTTTTGTACAGTTTATCGTTTGCGTGTAACCAGGGCTTGCCCCTGACATCAAAGACGCCGGTCTACCAACCATCAGCTGCATGTAGCGCGTGGGTCAAGTCTGGGGGTGAGCAGTTAGTTCTTGAAGCTTGACTATTGGGTGGTTGGCGGGTGTTCTACTGTGCTGTGCTTTGCTCTTTCTTTCCCATCAGATATCTATCGTCCTTATCTTTTCTCCTTTTTTCTTTGTATGCTACTCTCCCGTAAGACCTATAATCTTTGGCACTTGTATGACGTATTTGTATCACAAGTGCCGTTACAGTCTAACTGAAACCAAGCTTGAGTGAAAAGTAAAGTTGTTCCCGCTTCCGATCCGGACATTGGGGATTGCTTTGTTAGTGAGACAACTTCCTGGGCATTCGGCATATTGTGGTAGGGTGGCCAGTTCCTTTCCACGCCGCCTTTACTTCCCCAACTCGAAGTCAGGTACCCATTACTGCTGGGTGGGCAGGAGGGGGCGAAAAAAATCCATGTTCGAACCGAGGCTCGAACCAGGACGTTCCGCTTCGGAGACGAGCGCACTAACCACTCCGCCACCGCACCCTCCACACACACACACATGCACACACACACACACACACACACACACACACACACACACACACACACAAACACACACACACACACACACACACACACACACACACACACACATAAACACACACACACGCACACGCACGCACAAGCACACACTCAAATAAACACGAACACACAACCATACACAAATACACACAAACACAAAGACACACACACACACACACACACACACACATACACACACTTAGACTAAAGACCCTCCTACTTCAAACGAAGACACTCTACCTCCATTTCGCTGGCAGTGTGATCAAAAAGTGCTTTATCAAGCTGGCAAACTCTGTGTTAAAAAGTCATTATGAAAACTTAGATAAACGGAGCGTTGTCTCATTTGCATACTGCGCGCTGCTGTCACTTTACACTGCACAACCCCATCCCCCTACCCCCCTCAAAAAGCAAACCACGAACCCCCAACCCTTTCCCTTTCTATCATTCCAGCTGCCTAGCCAAGACAACCATGGGACGGACTGCCTAAAACTGGCATGCCTGATTGGCCTCTGTGAGATAATAGTGGCTGCAAATATTGTCAAGGGAGATAAGTGTGTGTGTGTGTGTGTGTGTGTGTGTGTGTGTGTGTGTGTGTGTGTGTGTGTGTGTGTGTGTGTGTGTGTGTGTGTGTGTGTGGCGGAGAGAGAGGGATTGAAAGAGAGAGCGAATAGAGAAGAGAGAGAGAGAGAGAGAGAAGAGAGAGAGAGATAGAGAGAGAGAGAGAAATAATGAGAGAGAGAGAGAGAGATTGAGAGAGAGAGAGAGAGAGAGAGAGAGAGAGAGAGAGAGAGAGAGAGAACGAGAGATAAGTGATTTGTTGAAGACTTTTGGGTGACGTAAGAGTTTCTCTGGGTTCCGTGTAAGCTGTGGTCACATCCAGCCATCTATCTCCCCCCCGGGGACAGTCTGTCATTTGTTCAGTCTGCCGAGACGCTTGTATTTGCTCTCCGCGGTATTGTTATCACGGCATTGTATTCCTTAAAGGTTCCCCGTCCTAACCCTCATGATAACTAACCTTTCTTCCCCTCGGAATTCTTACAGACCTGATGCTTACTTACTTACTTACTTACTCACTTACTTACTTACTTACTTACTTACTTACTTACTTACTTACTTACTTACTTACTGATCCCATAATCCACGATGATCGAAGGGGCGCTGAGTGATAGAGAGCCCGTCAGATGTCTCTTACAGGCCTGATGGGCATTCATTCACAAATTCTTTGACTTTGTAAAAGAAGGAGTTTTAAAGCCGTGTTCAAGTTTAAGATAAAAAGAGGACTTCTGACTGAGCTATGGCTCGTCTCCGATAGAACTGATGTCTATTTCGTGTAGAAAACAATGAAAGCCTCACAACCACCAAGCCAGAATACAGAGATCCAAGCCAGTGGAACAACCGTCACAGTCCGGTACAACATCACTTATGATAAGGGCACAAAAAACCTGAATAGATACGCTCGACTCGAGGCCAAGACCAAGATCAACAAAACAACAGTGCGAGACCTTCTCTTCGCCGATGATACTGCTCTTGTTGCTCTCAGTGAATCAACCCTTCAAACAATGATGGACCGCTTATCAACAGCATGCAAGGTCTTTAGCTTGGTCATCAGTGTTAAGAAAACTGTCATCCTTCCCAAGAAGGTGCTGAGCAGAGCCATATATGGCTGAACGACAAGGAACTTAAGACAGTGGACAAGTTCTGTTACCTGGGGTCTACCATCAGCTCTACTACATCACTTGATTATAAGATCAACTTCAGGACAGTGAAAGCAGCAACAACTTTTGGAAGGCTGACAAAAAGAGCATTCGAAAACAAAAGATTAACCATCAAAACAAAGATGAAAATTTGGGAAGCATGTGTCCTCAGCACACTCCTTTATGGATCTGAAACATGGAATTTGTACAGCAGACAAGGAAAGCGCCTCGACATTTTCCATCTCAGATGCTGTCGCAAGATCTTAGTCATTTCGTGGCGTGACAAGGTTAGAAGTGTTGAAGTGTTGGCACGGGCAAACCTCCAGAGCATGACAACTATCCTGTGTTTAAAAAGGTTGAGATGGCTGGGCCATGTCAAGAGAATGGACGACAAACGGATTCCGAAGCAAATTCTCTCCGGAGAACTTGCCCACGGAAAGAGACCAAGAGGAAGGCCAAAATTGAGGCACAAAAATTCTTGTAAAAACAGCTTATCTAAGCTTGGAGTAGATGTCAGCATCTGGGAAGAATTAGCTGAGGACAGGAAAACATGGAAGAAAATGATAAAGGAAAGAACTGTAACTATAATGCCAGAGAGCAGCCTTAGAAACAACCAGGCTGAGAAGCGCCAACGACGAAAGGAAAACAGCGGAAATACAGAGCTTCGATCTACGTCACTGACATGCAAGCTCTGAGACAGAATCTGCGCTTCAAACATAGGAAGAATTAACCATGAAAGAAGCTACATGAAGACAACCTCGAGATCTTAAGCCAAATTGACCGTCTGCATAGACCAAAAGAGCCATACATACAGATAATGAACAAGCAGCAATCGTCTAGCACAAACTCCCACTCAACAGTAAACTCTACACGCTTTATAATCTATACTTGTACCCCAGCAGACCTAACAACATTCTGAAAGATATCTCCACTTCCCGGGAAGCACACCGCGCAAGCTGCCATTTTACCGGCGCTAAAACACTAACATACAGACTAGATTTGTCGCTGTCTATGGCCGGGTACCCAATCTCCCAATCTCACCTGGGTGAAGTGAGGAACATTCGTCTAAAGTGCCTTTCCCAATGACACAATGTCGGACCCAGCAGAGGCTCGAACTCCCGAGCCCACAAAGAACTCAAAGAAGAAGAAGAAGAAGAAGAAGAAGAAGAAGAAGAAGAAGAAGAAGAAGAAAAAGAAGAAAAAGAAGAAGAAGAAGAACATCAGTAAAAGTAATAATGATAATAGTAATGATAGTAAAATAATTACTGTAATTACTTTGATCATTACTATCATTACCACTAACATCATCGCTGCTATTATCTTTACATCCATTGTTATTATCCTTTCCATCATGATCAAAAGCTCAACTTGTATCGGGGCTGCAGATAAAGAGGTCAACAGTTGAGCGATCATTTGTTTCTTTTAACTGAGAAAATTGCCATATTTTCCCCACAGAGTTCACATACGGTTCCAACATCTCCGGCGACCCTGGATATGCATGAGTCTGTTCCCCGGGCTGTGAATGTCCCAACTGTGTATTGTCTCCCCGTCCTGTCTCCCCAGGCGAGCTCTGCTCGTTTTTTCTCGCTACTTCATGTTGCTTTCTTCTGTGGAAGTACTGGTGGGTTCTTTCTAAAGGCTTAACCCTTTCTGTATGTCATGTTTTACTATCGTATCCGTACAAGGTGGGGAACTCTGTGCCACCACCTTCCAAAGAGGAAATTTACTCGTTAATCCGATACCTCCGCTTTGCATAGCAGTCTGTCAAAATAATTTTTTGGAGAAATTAATTAAATGCTGAAAGTTTCAAAGAGATCTTCGTACTAGAAGTATTCTAAAATGTAAAGAATACAACCCCGGGGATACAAAATGACCCCCGGGCGTACGGATAGGGTTAAGCTGATCACTCAGAGGCAGTTCTTTGATGCGACAAGCTACGATGCAAGACCATCACGGCTTTGTTGTCTTTTAGTTCTGTTCGGAATGAGAACGAGTTGACGAACCTGCCTGTTGGTGAAGTCCCCCCCCCCCCCCCCCACACACCCCTGTGTGGCTGTGTCGTCTGCCGAGATAGTCAACCAATCTGCTACATTTCGATCTATACAAGGGCTGACAGTTGGGGAAGAAGGAGAAAAAGAAGAAGAAAAAGAAGAAGAAGAAGAAGAAAAAGAAGAAGAAGAAGAAGAAGAAGAAGAAGAAGAAGAAGAAGAAGAAGAAGAAAGGAATACAAACACGCAGATCTGACACACTAGGACTGTACCTCCTCATCGCGCGCGGAGATATTGAAAGGAAGAAAACATGACATAATGACGACATTGTCGCCCGCCTCGTCAGACTTCTCGCCGAGAGCAAACACTCCAAGACACACACAAAGACACACGCTCCTCGGCAAACCGGCCAAACTCATTGAGTGCTACGCTCTTTAAATTGAAAAAGATAGGTTGTGTTTGTGACGCTGGTTCCCCAGAAAGGTTTGTTCACCCCATGTTGTGACTCCCGGGACTCGCCAATACACTGGCAGCCGACGCTCAACTCTACGACAAAATGCTCCTCAGGAAACCTCCGACAATCGACGTAGCGATTTAAAAATAGATTTTCCTCTCTTTTGACGGGAGTAAACGTTGATAATGAGTTCTACACGTTGCCAAAGACATTAGTTTTTATCTTTTCTTTTTCAAACATTTATCGCTAGAGCGCAGAAAAATGACTATTCATCATCCGGCAATGTTTATTGCTCCTTGGAAGTGAAGCTGTGGGGAACAAGGGGAGGGAATTACCCGCCTCCCGGCCAGGACAAGATGGTCCCTGGGACTCCCGCCGTGGGTTCTCTCCCTTACAAAGTGATCTTTGAGGGCCTGGTCTGTCAACACTTGGGGAGATGCGGAGAGATTTGTACGGGATAACGTAACCGTTGGAGTGATCTGCCTCTCTTCACACCTGGGCCGACCCCTTCCGCGGGGGAAAAGTGGAGGAGGGGGAGGAAAGGAGAGGGAGGTGATGTGACAATCTCCGTGGGGGAGGAGAGGTGACAGAAACTGGCGCTGAAATATTGGCAACAGTGCAGTCTAAACGGAGAGATAATCAGGCCTGAGATAAAGATTTCTGGCACTCAAAATAACAGCGAGGAAATCGACTTAGAAGCTGTTGTGTCCTGTTTCAAGTTGGATTGGCTCATCCCCAGAAGTGGGTCAATGCTGGGAGAGTTGTGTATAGACAGTTCAAGATTCACACTTGAGGAGAGATTGGGGATTTTCAAAAGCACACCACTCGTAGGAACGTTTAGAGCTGTATTATTATTGGATCTAATGTTCTTTAAGAAACTCATTTCTGTCAAAAACAAGATAATGAAATATCTCTTTCGTTGATGGATGTTCGCCCAAGTTTTGTTGAGTCTTAATACTTTCGAGTATGAAAGCCAAAGTGGCATAGAAGTATAGGAGCTTTAAGCACCATTCAGTAGTTTCCTAGGTCAAATGTGAATCCTGTCTTAATAACTCGTCTTGTTCTTCTTCGAGTTGTCTTTTCTGTCATCGAAATTACGTTCCATAGGGTAAGCACGCGCTCACGACTCATTGAGTGTGTGTATGTGTGTGAGTGTATTTGTGTGTTGTGTGTTGTGTATATGTGTATGTTGTGTGCGTATGTGTGTGTATATATGTGTGTGTGTGTGTGTGTATGTGTGTGTATATGTGTGTGTGTGTTGTGTGTATATGTGTATGTTGTGTGTGTATGTGTGTGTGTGTGTGTGTGTGTGTGTGTGTGTGTGTGTGTGTTTTGTGGGTCTGACGCCCCTGTCCACACAAGCAGATCTTTAAGAGCTTGGACCCCGCGATTGCACGCCCACCTTCTATAACACTGAGCCAAATGAAACTTGAAAACTCCACAAAACGTCTTGAGTCCAATTGAAAATTTCAGTCAGGAATTCGAACCTAAACCATCCACTCCCCAGTCCGGCTTGATACCAACAGAGCCAATAGTGTTTCCCCTCTCACCATAGAAAGGACGTGGGTGGTTGACAGGTGCACTGGTGTGGTTTGTCCTTCTTTCCTATCAAACATCTATCGTCCTGATATCTCCTCCTTCTGTTTCGTGTATGTTACTCTCTTGTAACACATAATCCCTTCTTCGGCACTTATATGACCTTATTGCGTTGCAAGTGCCGTAAAACTCATACTAAATTAGAACATAGACAGGACCAGAAGTGGCAGACCTGGCCACACGCGTCTACCACATCATCCAGGGAGGCCGGGACAGAAACCTGTCAGTGAGCTCTCCCCTGGCTACACGGGTCTACCACATCATCCAGGGAGGCCGGGACAGAAACCTGTCAGTGAGCTCTCCCCTGGCCACACGCGTCTACCACATCATC
>NW_004797594.1:668336-670466 GCF_000002075.1 Aplysia californica
TGAGCAGAGTAAGTCTGATTCCCTGTTTGGACTTCTCTGTTGACATCCACCCCTTGGCGGACACATGACCTTATGCAGTGGCGAGCGCCGTAAAAACCTTACTCAAACTAAACACTAAAGAAAGGCATCGCAAAGGGCGATAAGCCAGTGAGTGTGTTCACTTGTCCTGTCTGTGAGGGACTAGAGGAAACTATCAGTTTGGGGGAAATGTTGTTGATTTATGGACTGAATGACACGTGGGGAGTTCAGCTTTTGATTTTTGTTATTGTTGGTGCTGTTGTTGTTGTTGTTTGTTTGTTGCTGTTCTTCTGTTGTTTGTTGTTTGTTGTTTGTTGTTGTTGTTGTTGTTGTTGTTGTTGCTGTTGTTGCTGTTGTTTTTGTAGCTGTTGTTTGGCAGGTGGGGGATTATGGGGGGTAGAGGTGCACTATGCCCCTTGCGTTATACAAAACTATCCAAATATTTCCTTGAATGGAAAAGTCCCATTTTTTATGTCAGCCTATCTGAACCGACCAAAAGAAAACGAGACAAGACTACCACAGCAAACAAAAACAACAAGCAACAACTAGACCCAGTTGTCCGGCTGTTGGAATCTCAAAAGCCACTCACAAAAACGAAAGTAAGGAAAGAGTCGGGCAAAAACCGTATCTACCGAGCTGGCGGCCAAAGTGTAGCGAGAAATCCTCCAGATCGGAGGCCCGGTGTGGAGAGCGAGACTCGAGAGAGAGATGTTATTGTCATGTTTCGTCAAGTGTTCAGCTTGACGGTGACGCTTGAAAAGATACAAACTGCTCTTCAGGTCACCGCATTCTCTTCCCACTGGGGCCCGCGAGCTGAGAACCTCGCTACTTGAAGGAGGACGATCGCGCGCGCTGTTCAAGAGCTGGATTCCCCCATTGCTGGAGTGGTTTTTACGTCGCTGTTGTCTGAAAGAAGGATACATTGCGGTCGCTCGTTCCTAGCCTCACAGCAAACAGTAATGAACCCCTGAGCCAAAGAAACGCTTTGTCAGAGAGAGAATGTTTTTCTTATCCCGCCGTTAAAACCCCGGGGATATAAGTGAATACTAATTTCTTTGACACCTCTGTACCTAACGGGTATTTTGACCAAGCTCACAGACACACATGTATCTCACCCCCCGATTCTTAATCGTTGGCCCTCAGGGGTATATGGCCATAGATAAAGGGACGGGGCGGAGGTAAATACAGTGATTACAGCCAAAGCTTTTCTACCGCTCAAACGTTTAGCAACAAATTGTCGCCGTCATTCCTAACTGTCGTATGTCCAAATACAAAGTTTTCTGGAGAGTGAAAAAAACTGTTTTATTTCTGGCTAGGACATTATGTGAATACAAATTGTTCGTTTCGTCTAAATTCAGCTCTATTTTAAGAAGAGGGATGAGACTAGAACCAATCAGTGCGCCTACTCTAATTATACAACATTCTTGGTTTTCATTTTTTTCTGTATGCTGACATACCACAAAGCTGAATATTGTCCATGAAATGAATGGCGTGGCTGAATAGACGGGGGCGTGTTGTCCCATCTCTCGGCGTGTTGCCTCGTGTTCCCGAGCCTGGCATAGTCAGCTGGAGGCAAACAAACATGGCCGGAGACCCGTGCATGACGTCACAGCCACAGGGACTGGTGTGTGGGGGTGGAGTTTTTACCACAATAATGAGAAACATAATCATATGTGTGAGGCAGCGTGGGGAAATCAGGCGCTCGTCAAAATATGGAAATCTGAGAAATAGGCATTTTTCTGGCAGTTGGGTTTTTGTTTTCTTCAATTTTTCAATTTTAGCCGAACGCTTTTTATTATGTCTATTTAAAAACACATTTCTGTGTGGGTTTTCCCAAAAAACCTTGATCAAAGGCACACACAACGTAAAGTTACAGTTTCCAAAGACCCTCCAGCTTTGGCAATCACCACACTTCGGCGGCAGTTTTCTCACTAATGTTACCTTCGACACCAAGCGACCCCCACCTCCTTTAATCGCAAATATTCCGACTTCTATTCAAGATAGATGGGGCGACCCCCACCTCCTTTAATCGCAAATATTCCGACTTCTATTCAAGATAGATGGGGCGACCCCCACCTCCTTTAATCGCAAATATTCCGACTTCTATTCAAG
>NW_004797594.1:670622-673325 GCF_000002075.1 Aplysia californica
CTCCATATGTCCCTTGAAGATGATACAATTAATAACTCCATATGTCCCTTGAAGATGATACAATTAATAACTCCATATGTCCCTTGAAGATGATACAATTAATAACTCCATATGTCCAAAATTGATGAGCGCCTGATTCCACCACATCGTGATACATATTTCGTCACCAGTATTTAACATTGTCGTATGTCAAAATTGGAAAAAGTGAAAGTCAAGTATGTTACCGAGTTTGTTGATTCGAACTGATAAGCCCTAGTCTCATTTCTCCCCTCAAAATAAAAACGGATTAAGACGAAAGAAACATTTAGTATTGAGATAGTTCCTTGAACAAAATCAACTTGTTTCTTGCTTCTGAAAAACCTCGTATCTCAACATACGACAGTGTGCAGTGACGGGGGCGATTTTTGTTCTGGGAGGGAAGATCAATAGACGGGAAATGTCCGAGAAATCTTTCTGCAAGATTGTTTCTATTTTAGCAATTGTGGCGAACAGGTTCTTTAGAACTGGCAGAGACTGAGAGGTCGATGACTCTGGCGGTTTTCTGAGACTCCATGGAGTGTTGGACCTCACGACGTTTAAACAACATCCGCACTTTGTCCGGTACTGAGAGATCTCACCACCAGCCGCCCCGTCATGTCACTTGAGCCATGAATAATGATATTTACATCGACATGTCTATATTCTTTGAATCTCTATCTGTAACAGTTGCTTGTCATACTAAGTATGCACGTAATACACTATTGGACACCATCATACGCACTTTTTTTCTTCTAATCAGATGGTGTCAATCTCATATAAATGGGCAAGGGATTTTAAAACAAATGAAATTTACACTATGCGGTTCGCATATTCGGTGCGTTGGGCAGCTGATCATTTGTACTAATCACAAAATTTTGATTTTTTTTTTTATTACAGTGTGCTGATCTGTGGTATCGGCTGCATGTGTTCTGGAAATAGTTTGTCTATATTCAAATTCTGAATGTTGCAAAAAGCAAAGACAGGTATATAACGTAGGTAGAATTGTTTAAGACATGAACAATGTTGCTCTGTTGACGTAGCACATTTGGACAGTTTGCGGGGACACACACACACCGTGATGTACAAACGCCGAGTCGCTACTGGGTCGCCCCCACCCCCCAAGGGCAGTGCTACTGATTGAAGTGGTCTTTAGGCCATTCCCAAAGGGGGGGGGGGGGATATTAACTGGTCGCTTTTTAGGACAAGGGGGCTATCCCGAAAACTGCTGTTTTGAGAAAATTGAAGGAAAAGTTTTTTCCCCTTGTTAAGTTTCATCAAAAGGCTTAGAGAGTTTTCTCTTTCCCCAAACAAATATACACACCAATGGAACCAAACTTCTCCTATAGGTAGGGCAATGCCCACTTTTTGTGTAGGTCAACATTTCTGGAAACTCCCGAAACCTGGGTTTATCCGCTTATCCTTAAAAGCGACCAACCTGTTCTTATGAACAGCAGAATTGTAAATGGGCTGATTTATCAATGTCATGCTCATACTGTGCCGGAACAACATAGGGGGAACTGTTGTTTTTTCTTTCCCCCTCCTTACTGTCGTCATTTTCTCCCTACCTCTTTTGTATGTTTGTCACTCTCTTGTGACCCGCTATTTCCGGGGTGCCTTGAAAGTCGAAGCGGACTTTGTGCTGTTGAGGCTAGAGAGGTCAGCAGAGTAAGCCTGATTCCCTGTAAGGACTTCTCTGTTGACATCCACCCCTTGACGCTCATATGACCTTATGCAGTTCCCCCGTAAAACCTTTTAAAAAACTTGAACTTAGAAACTCCAGGCGTCTGTCACTGTCTGACCGGAGAACATGGACGGAACTTTCACCTTAGAGCACAACATGGCGGAGGTGTTCCTAAATTTGTCGGCGCTGTTCACCGTCAGGGCAAACAGAACAGTTACTGACGTCACAAGTGTCCAAACAACGCTTGTGTCAGAGAGCAACTGTTCCTTCCTACAGTCGAGAGTCTGTGTGACGTTAAAGTGACCATGTTGATTCATTTTTTGTAGCGCCTACTTTCGTGTGCAAACAACTCTTTTTTGTAAGTGTTTTACGCCGCTCTCAACTGCATAAGGTCATATGAGCGTGCAGCACAGCTCTCGGCGTTTTACATACACCCAAGTACAAAGAACAGGGATACAGGACATAAGACGTAGGACATTTTGGAATCAAGTGAAGAAACATCGACACATGGAGAGAAAACTGATGGCTTATAGCTCAACTGTTTCGTGTTTGGCTTCACAGCATTTGCTGATTGGCCGCACGCCACAATTGGAATGTCTTGTCATCCAGCAATAACAGAGGGCGAGGCAGCACCGGCCGATAAGTTAGTCTTAGAGTCTTAGAGGGGAACACAGACAAACAGTGGCAGCTCTCAACCGCCCCTGCCATCCCTCCCCCTCCCTTTCTCTTCTCTCCCTCCCTCCCTCCCCTTCCTTCCCTCCCTCTATTTCTACCCCCTCCCCCCTGCCCTTTCTCTCCATCTCCCTACTCCCCTCTTTTCACTCCCCATTTTCTTGCCCTCATTCCCCCTTCCTTCCCTCCCTCTCCTTGCCTCACTTCTCTCCCTCCCTCTTCCTCCCCCTTCCTCCCTTTCCATCCATATCCCTCCCTCTGTTCCCTCCCCTCCCTCCCCCTCACCCACATACAGGCACCACACATACACCACACATCCCTCCCCTCCCTCC
>NW_004797594.1:674067-675880 GCF_000002075.1 Aplysia californica
CCCCCCCACATACAGGTATCCCGTGTATATCACAGACCACTCACGACCTCCATAACAGAACAGCCCCTTGGTTGCCGTGAGCCTCACAGAACCAGACAAGACACGAGTGTCGCTCACAAGGTTACACACCACTACAGTGCGCTCAAACATTCGTTGTGCAACTTATATTCGCCAAATATCTCTTCAACTATCGAACATAAACTCTCCAGCTTTTGCACAGTGACTTGCATCAATTTGTTGTAACATACATTTTTGTAAACACCTGTTACTTCTATTCTACAAAATTTCTTAATAAATACTAACAAATCCAAGTGGGGGGTTTCTCCTGGTTTTAAAAGGTTTACAGCTGAGGCAATAAAGCTTATAAAAGCAAGTCCGTCATATTTTTCTGATCGTGACATTATGCTTATTGAACGCGTGTTTTGAGAACCTTCAGTGCAAAAAAGTGTTCACTATAAAATTACTTTTTTGTAACCAGTTTTGCCATTAAAAAGGATCATTGGTGAGCTGTGACGTAAGACATATGCGTATACAAAATGTGTGTGAGAAGCGGGAAGTGCTGTGAACAATTCCATTTTCCGCGTGAAGGAGATTTGTAGTATTTTATAAATTCATGAAGAAAAGATTTTCAATCGAACCTAAGTTGTTGTGGAAAAATTTGATTAAGTAAGACAAATTGATATAAACTGACGTTAGATTTAAAGAGGTATTTTGGGATAAATTGCGCCACGAAGTTTTGACCGCACTATAGTCGTTTTCCCCTCTAAAAGCTGACGCAATGTGACTTGTATAATGTTATCCCGTATTTTACCATTTATGAAACTTAAAATAATGGGTGAAAGGGCATGTGGATATCAAGACCCCAAGATCTGGAATGCTTTACCAAGTACTTTAAGGGGATGTATCCAATATAAGGCCAATTTTTTAGAACATGGCCTCTAAACCAATTTTATTCTGTTTGATTATGAATATCGTGTTGAAAAAGACCTAAAACAACTGACACCTTTGATTCAAAATTATTGTAGTGTCCTTTGTGTAGTCATATGGGTTCAAGCGAACACGTGTTTGCAATGTTGCTTGGGAACACTAGAACTCTGTCAATTATGGACCTACAGGCCTGATTTTTTGCAACAAAGTAGTTACTATCCTAACCTTTAACTTCACCAAGCCATTCTTTCCTGTCGCAATTATTACTAAAATTATGAACCAGGACTTATCCTGTTCTTTCAGCCTTCGGAGAAGCTCAATAGAACAAAAATAAAATGTTTCATAAGTAAAGAACAGATTGGAATACACCAAAAAGCATTGGTAAAGTTATTCGAATAGCCACAGAGAATACGCATGCCAAATCTTAAAGTAATCGGAGCACAACTTTAGGAGATATTGTGTTCCCAAGCATATAGTATGTGGCCAAAACGGAATTTTGAGAAAAAACAAAAAAACCGACAACATACGCCTACAACATCAACTAAATGAACATTCAGACGGTACAAACATGAATTTTTTAAAAGAATAAAGACCCTAGATGGAAATTCAATAAACATTCAATGGTCCTGATAAAGAACATGGCATAATTTCGAACTTTTTATCACCCATCTCCGCAAAACGACCTTCCGCTGAGCTCAATAAAACACAAATGAAAACTTTCATAACTCAAAGTAGATCAACATAAGAACATGATTATAAGAAAGACAAAAGTACAATTTAACACGTGCCTAACATAATTTAAGTTATTTAGTCAAGTTCTGCGTATCATTTAATTATACTGTAATCTATATCTATATATATATCTCTCTTTTTTATAGTGGAGGGT
>NW_004797594.1:677099-678996 GCF_000002075.1 Aplysia californica
TCTGATTCCCCGTTTGGACTTCTCTGTTGACATCCACCCCTTAGCGCTCATATGACCTTATGCAGTTGGGAGCACCGTAAAACCTCTACTAAAACTTAAAAAACTAAACAAACACATAATTATATACTGTCAGGCCGTGAATGTGTATGTCTGGAAACGTTTCGTCTTGTTCTTCTTCTGCGCTTTTCTAGTAGTCAGACGTTACTTCTCAGACCTTCTGCAACAACACTCTGTCTCTCGCCATTCTGCCTGCCTGAGTTGTTTGGGTTCCCCGCCAGGTTTCTGTGTTCTGTTCCCATCTTCTGTAAGGTCCCCCCCCCCCTCTCTTGCCTTCTACTTTTGACCTATAGAATCTGCTTCTCGAGTGAATCATGGGGCCCGATATTTCCAAAGTATCTCGGTTTTAGTGTGATTACGATCTAGAGGAGTGTTGGCGTTTCTATGATCTATTCTTCTCCGTGTTTCCTCATTTTCCATACTTTCTCCACGATATTCTTAGAGTTCTTCTAATTTTATTTCGAAAGCTGTGATTCCCTGTATCAGTAGCATACAACACCCATCATTCTACACGTATTCGTTTATTTATTTATTTATCTATTTATTTATTTATTTATTTATGTAGACACCATTCCATACCCTACCACTACACCATACCACATATAGACGTTCTTGTTCAGTGAATGTTCCATACCATACCACTATACGAAACCACGTATAGACCTTTGTATAGCTGGTGTTCCATACCCTACCACTATACGAAACCACATAATATAGACCTTTGTATAGCTGGTGTTCCATACCCTACCACTATACCGCACCACATATAGACGCTCTTGTACAGTGAATGTTCCATACCCTACCATTATACCGCACCACATATAGACGTGCGTATAGTTGATGGTCCATACCCTCTTAGTGTGCCAAACCCTATAGAATGCCACATACAGACGTTAGTGGATAGTGCATACCCTAGCCGCAGATCATACCAAATATCGTGTTGTAGAGAATCTTTGATCATACCACATATAGACGTTCATGTATAGTTGATGTTCCCTGCCCTAGCCGCAGATCATACCAAAGATCGTGTAGCAGAGAATCTTTGATCATACCAAAGACCGTGTAGCAGAGAATCTTTGATCATACCAAAGACCGTGTAGCAGAGAATCTTTGATCATACCAAACTTTGACGGCGTTGCCTCCCGCCGCCCCCAGAAACGAGCGCCCTCTGTGAGCGTGTCAGGATTCCTGCAGCCTCCCCTCGTCTCTCCCGAGAGAGCTCTCGGCTCTCCGCCTTCCCCTCGTCTCTCCCCTCGAGAGCTGGCCCAGGGTGAGGGGGCGCCACTCGTACGAGAGAGCTTGACAAATGATCCGGCGCTGTCCCGGCCCGGCCCAGTGGGTCCCGGCGCCTTCACTTTTTGGTGACAAACAAGTGGCCGGCCGTTCTGTGCGCCCTCGCGGAGTAATCCACAAGTTTGGGCCTTCGCCGAATGTTTGCCTCAGCGGGGAGCCCGGGGAACCACGCGCTTACCTTATGGTCGTAGGCGTAGGTTGGTCGTAAATATACACCGGGGGGAAAACCGGGGGTCGAAGCAAAAACTTTGATAAAGTTATTCTCTCCATGTGGTGGGCTTGTTTTGTTTGACCAAATTTTAATATTCTCTACTTTTGGTTTTTCTACTGCTGATGAAACGGACAGGGAAATTAGAACAGTAATTAGCGAGACGCTTTGTGCTTGTGTTTGTAGCGCAGACTTCTCTCAGGATTTGTTGAGTTAGGTTTGTGTTTTCCTTGTGGCTTTCAGTTTGTGTCTGAGTTTGTGTGATCGTCTTCCGTTTCTGTTTTCTGATTCACTCAAAGCTTGTTGTGAATGTTGTCAGATGGGGAAGGGGGTGGGTGG
>NW_004797594.1:679348-680153 GCF_000002075.1 Aplysia californica
TCTCTCTCTCTCTCTCTCTCTCTCTCTCTCTCTCTCTCTCTCCCTCTCTCTTAACCTTCGCTCCCAATGCGTGACCCCACCATGCCTGCCCCCGTGGTGTAAAAGCCAAGAACGTTACTATTCAACATAAAAGATATGAGTTCGAATCCTGTCCCAGGTTACATTATGGGGAAGTCTATATTCCGAGTTTTTACGTCATTGAACAAATTACTGTACCTCTCTCGTCCCGGGTCGATACAGGCGAGCTGGACTTGCACGGCCTGCCTCCAAAACGAAGAACCAATCAACGATCAGACATCACCAAACGACGACTCAGGTCTCAAGCAGTGTGCCACAAGCCACAAGTTGTAGGGAGGGAAAGCGCTGTAAGGGTGAGCGGAGTTCTGTACGAGTGCTAAGTTACAATACTCACGAGGGTGCGTTGGCGGAGCGCTCATCTCCAAAGCGGAAAGTCCAGGTTCCAGCCTCTTTTCGTACACGAATTTTAGCGCCCCTACCTGCCCACCCAGCAGTAATGGGTACCTGACTTCGAGTTGGGGAAGTAAAGGCGGCGTGGAAAGGAACTGGCCACCCTACCATAATACGCCGGAGGCCCAGGAAGTTGTCTCACTAACAAGGCAATCCCCAATGTCCGGATCACAAGCGGGAACAGCTTTAGTTTACTTTTACAATACTCACATCCGAAGATGTAGGGAGGAACAGTTTTATAAAAGTGTGAAGTTACAATACTCACGTCCCCACCACTCCTGGAAAAGAGTACGACGCACCCTCACACCTTCATTGATTCCAAATTTTGATCCACCCA
>NW_004797594.1:682048-683162 GCF_000002075.1 Aplysia californica
TGGGGGGGGGGCGGGTTAATGAGTCTGAAAGAATTGAAATCGGACCATGTGGCACTGATATAAGAAAATATAAAGTAACAAAAAAATTGAACAAAAGTGTTAATGAGATTGATTTTTTGTTCCACAGTTGGTAATGTATTACGACAATGTCATGATTAATTCCACGCCCAGTTCGCGTTGTGGCTCAACTTGTTATTAAATCGTTAATATCTATTGCAATAACTCATTTCCCGAAACAACAACACAAACACAAAGAAAATAAATGAATGAATAAATGAATGATTAAATGAATGATTAAATGAATGATTGATTCTGTAGATAAGATATCCCGAGGGCAAGTAAGTAACGAGTGAGGAAAAAAATAACGTTACCTGCTGGATCAACAAACGTAGAAATTTGTTTCGTTTCGCTTTCTTTATTGGGATTTTTTGTCGTATTTTTACTGTAAAAAACACCGAGCCATTGCCTATATTGCCAGAAAAACAATCCATCAAAAGAACTACTGATTACGCGGTATTTGTTGGAAGGCAAGCGAAGCATAGCAAAAGCGGGAGTATAGCAGAGCAAACAATGTGACAGGCCCATTGAAAAAAGCAAAAGCCCATTCAGCAAAATGTATACAAAGCTTTCATTTTTAACTGGAACAATCAGGCAATCACTTGGCCATGAGATAAACGCCACGGCGTTATTGCTCTAAGTCCACATTCCTTTGTCTGCCGGGTCTTTCTCCAAATCTCCAGAAGCTAATTTCTTCCCCTCGTCTCCCCCTCGTCTCCGCCTCGCTTATCGCCCTTGTTCTCACCTCGCAGGAGTGCCAGTCCGGGCCAGCACTTCCGGCCAACTGTCAACTGTCGTCTGCCGACTTTGACAGGCCTCTGGACGGGTCGTCTGCTTGTCACGGCTTACTGCGCCCACGTCAATGACATTTCAAATCCGACAAATCTATTACGATTGAACCTCACAAATAATAAATAGTGCGGCAGATCGGAGCGAGGCGAAGTCTTAACGTGCACAGCGGAGACAAAAATACAATAATAGAACAGCCGAGGGGAAGCGATTGAAGGAGGCTCTCCTTCCTACCCCCCTCCCTCCTCTCCCTTTACGTACCCTACCA
>NW_004797594.1:685812-687285 GCF_000002075.1 Aplysia californica
AGAGAGAGAGAGAGAGAGAGAGAGAGAGAGAGAGCAGACGACAGGCCCTTATTAAGTTTATCTCAACAGATGTCACAAGTTTTGAACCTTCATGAACTCAGGTCTGTGAGATGGGGGTGTGGTGTGTGTGTGCGGGGAGAGGGGGGTTAAGGGTGGTGATTTTTTTTCCGTAGGGTAGAGGAGTGATGGAGGGGGGAGGTGGAGGGGGATAAAGGGGGGGTAGAGGTGGAAGGAGGAGGATAGAAAGTGTTGGGACGTCGGTAGGGGGGTGGGGGGTATAGGTAGAGGTGGATGGAGAGGAAGCTTAAGGAACTTCCTGTTGATATTACAGATGGTTTCAGTAGGGAACGGGATAGAGGGTGCCGCGTCCCTCGTGACTCATTGGAGCAGAGGAAGATAGGACTAACGCTAACTTTACTTAAACGTAATCCCACATCATCACTCATCACCACCATTATTTCTAAAATCATCATTGCTCTCAGATCAATGACTAACATCTGTAATCCTTGAATCTCTATCTGTAACAGTTACTTGTCATACTAAGTATGCACGTAATACACTATTGGATATTATCATACTCACTTTTATTCTACTTATCAGATGGCGTCAATCTATACATATTCTATTTGTGAAAGTTCGTCACTTTCGCCGCCTAAAACTTCCGAACCACTGAACTTTCGAATTTGATCAAATTTACGGCGGTTCAGAATCATTAAAAGGGTGCTCAGTTTTATTGAGGAGCCTGAAGTCACTGTAGTTTAATTTTCAGTTTCTCATTAGTTTCGTTTAGATCTAATCTTGGGTATGTCCCTCTTCTAAGACGCCCTTGTAAACAGGTGAGGTTTCCGTTCTCAAGCTGTGCGCAGTACATGTATTTCCCCGATGACTTGATGACGACGATTATTTTAAGTACGTTCATCGAACGTGTACCCAGCTAGTCTCATATAAATGGGCAAGGGATTTATTTTTAAAAAGAAAAACATTGACAGGACGTACAAGAATTGGAATGTAAGGCTCCCAAGGACGCTCAAGCTTCGAAAGTCACTAATCTTTGGCGGCCATTTTCTCGATAATTTTACCTCTGCCACCAGGCAATCCCCAACTCTTTTAATCGTAAATGTCTCGACTTATGATCAAATAGACGAGTATTTTTTCAGCAAAAGAAAGACAAATGAACAGGCTGTAAGATTATACCAATATTATCTCCATAGTGTGCTCAAAACTGAGGAGCTTCTGCACATGACTCAAATATAATAAACAACAACAAACGATAATAACACACGACAATATCACGTAACTACATCACACAACAATATCACAACACAACAATATCACACCACAATATCACACAACAATATCACACAACAATATCACAACACAACAATATCACACAACAATATCACACGACAATATCACACAACAATATCACACAACAATATCACACAACAATATCAATCACACAACTATATCACA
>NW_004797594.1:687627-688086 GCF_000002075.1 Aplysia californica
GACAATATCACACGACAATATCACACGACAATATCACACAACAATATCACACGACAATATCACACGACAATATCACACGACAATATCACACGACAATATCACACAACAATATAATATCAATCACACAAGAACAGACGACAATATCACACGACAATATCACACGACAATATCACACAACAATATCACACGACAATATCACACGACAATATAATGTCAATCACACAAGAACAGACGACAATATCACGTAACAACAGACGACATGCACCAGACAAGAGCCGGTCTCCCAGACGACAGATAGCTCTCAGCTTTCACGTTAAGCCGTCCAGATCTCCCTGTGAAGTCCGAAGTATGAGGCCAGTAATCTAGTGACCACTGGCCGGCCGTGTGTCCGGAGAGATAAGATCCTCTGTCAAAGAGCTGTGCCTGTGTCCCATAGTTCCTGTGTGCATGGATGCCCCC
>NW_004797594.1:688186-696404 GCF_000002075.1 Aplysia californica
GGCCAACCACACGTGCGTGAGGCCGAGCATGAGTTATCTATGCCATATTTCACAGTCTATCGGTGGGTGTTGTCGGCAGGGTGTAAGTACCGGTGTGAGTGGTGGACCGGTTAGGTGGTTCGCTGTCCCATGCAGGAGACCCGAGTTTGATTCTTGAGAGGGGACAATTGTTGTCAAGTATGCTCGTTTTTTCTGCTGGGACGCTGTATCCCTCTCAGTCAGGGTTGGCCAGGTGGGATACTGTATCCCTCTCAGCCAGGGTTGGCCTGCTGGGACGCTGTATCCCTCTCAGCCAGGGTTGGCCTGATGGGACGCTGTATCCCTCTCAGCCAGGGTTGGCCTGGTGTGACGGTGTATCCCTCTCAGCCAGGGTTGGCATGGTGGGCAGAGTAGGAAGCCGGTCTCCTAAATAACCGTTTATACGGTGTTGATGGGGACGTTCAGAAACACCTCTATCAAAAAAGGCATAAACGTTAACTAAGTATTCAAAGCCCTTGTCAACACTATGTATGTTATCTATAGGAAGACAAGGGAGAGGCTGAAAGAAGAGGAAAGGGAGGGGGAGGGGGACAAGCTATCGACAATAATGTTTCAAAGTTGTGATCATTTTACTTCTTTATTACCCTACCATTGATATTTCAGGAGAAAATACCGAGATAAAGGATTAGAATTCTCCCCACTCGGGTCTCATGCATGCGTGGAAGAAGCGATACACCGCCACACCACTGGTGCCATTAGAAAGTCTTTGTCTACACAGAAAACAGCACAAAGGAAGAAAATGTCATTGTGTGTGGCCGCTATCAAAATGACATCAACGCACTAGTTACATAGACGGTGTGTCAAACTCACGCATAAACAAACAAACAAACAAACACAAAAGCGGCGTATGTGCTGATATGGCTAGACGCTTGGACGTCGCTTGCTGCACATCCGGGTTCTTCTTTGTCCTCGATGACAGCAGCTAGACAGTCAGTCCGATGTCGCGCACAAACTGTGCAGACCCGGGTTCGATTCTTGGAATGTTTATTGCGTATCTCCGTCCTACATCTGGGACGTCGTATCATACACTGCCCAAATGGTCATGGCAGAGCGGGGTGAGAGAGTGCTTGTCTCCTAAATGATCTAGATTGGGCCGATGGAACGAAAAACGTCATTAGTTACAATACTTGTGGCTACTAACCAACCAATCAGCCAACCAACCAAATGAATAAACAAACAAACAAATAAACTACCAAACAAACAAACAACTAAGCAAAAAACCAAACAAACAAACAAACAAACGTAAATGACTTATTTTGTGAGGTTTCATCTCGATGTACATCCGACCTAGTTCCAACCCCAACACCCTTCTCCCCTTCTCCCCTTCTCCCCCTTCTCCCTTTTCTCCCTCTTTCTCTCACTTCTCCTCCTTCTCCCCCCCCCCCAATCCCCGAGTCTAAATCCACGTACATTGTACCTGAAGAAAGACTCCAGTCAGAGAATGTGGCGAGAGAAGACAAATTCAGGATTTCCCTAACATACGCCCAGCCTGACTCCTCATCTGGTGCCAGATCTGCGACAGACATCGGCGATCATGGTTCTCCATTCATTCCTTTGCTCGGACGCTCTTAAAAAAGCTACTATTCACTGATCTTTCTCCGTTACCCATTAGTTTAGGTTCCCTAAATATGTTGCTCTGGGCCTACCCTTGCCTCGTTTGCCTTCAATTTTGCCCGTGAGAGCTAGATGTTCAAGACCTTTACGTCTATTCAGGTGTCCCAAAAAACTGCATAATTTGTCGTTTCCTGGTTTGTTTTTTTAACAGTGAGCGTCCCACGTGGGCTTCATCAAGCTCAAACTATTTTGATTTCTTTTCCTTCCACGATATTCTCAGAAGACTCCTACATTATCTAAATTGTGTCGAGGTTGGCTTTAAAAAAGTCCATTGCATTATTTATTTTTTTGGTAAGGGAACTACTGTGAATGTCGCATGAACCTTCTGGCTGAAGCGTAAGGGCCAATCTCCAGACTCTGTGCTGTGAGCTGGATGTTGTTGTCCAAGCTGTGTTGTGTACTCTCTGTGCGTGGTTCTGCTCTGGTGTATTGACATTAGTGTTGTCCACGTCACAGACGTGTGCTGTCTACGTCACGACTTGTGGGTTTTCCCCCGATCTAGGCCGGCTCAGAAAGCAGCACTCGTGCCTGGCCAGACAGTTCCAGACGACAATCTCAGAGCGCCCCTGTTTGTCTGACAAGGGTTCCTCAGAAAGTAATAATTACAATTGGGTTTTTCTGTTGTTTTTTCAATTCGACTCGCCCCAAAAGGTATTGAACTGTGCGCAAAAAAAGCAAACTCAATCTTCCGTTTCTCGTAAGGGACGGACGATATTATCATTTGAACGTGTAGCTCTGCCTCGTTTGCCCGTGGACAAATCCCAACTCATTTATTTGTAGTGGGGATTTAGCAGCGGTGTCGACACCAAGCCCTCATTAGATTCTAACTAAACTGAAGATAAAAGTTGCTCGCTTGCCAAATAAAACACAAATCCCGGCAGAGAGCGTGGAGAAGCCCCTGCTGCCTGGGCCCTGATCCCCAACTGGCGGGGCGGGTTTAATAACGCCCTTCCCCCGGAGTACAGTGAGAGCCCAGAGTCAAGTAAGACAACGATATAAAAAAAACAGCCGCTAAACGAAATGTGTGTGACAGCCACACGTGCGGTCGCTGAGACCCCGGCTACAACTTTGTGTTTTCGAATTAATTTCCGACCCTAAACGCCAAGATCCAGCTCTCGGCAATCCCCACCTCGCTTATCAGGCTCTTGCTCTGTTTGCTTTGTCACACGACGAGCTGGATTGATGAGGGTCCCCCCATTCCCCCTCTCTGAGCCCAACCCCAGAAACCAATCTAATAATTACGGGGAATTTCCTTACACTGTTTTACGTCAAGACGAGCTAATAGTTTTTTGCCAGATGTGTAGTGTGTACTTCCGTGTACTTCCGTGTACTTCCGTGACACGCGTGTTGGAGGTGGCCGGTGAAACAGGCGGACGTTCTGATTGGCTGAGCATGTAGGTCACTGACCCGAGACAGGGAACCGCTGCTCGCTGTGAGCCAACATGTCGTATGCCTTTTTGATAGACAAGTAGTATCAGAACCCACAGATCTAATATTCATTCAGTCAATCATTCGTTCATTCAATTATTCAGTTGTAAGTAACTGAATAAGTAAATAGATCCATTCTTGTGTTAGTTAATTCATTCATTTATTCATCCGTGCATGTCTTTCCAAATTGAAGGCAAACGAGGCAGGAGTAAGCCCAGAGCAACCTACTTAGGGAACCTAAACAAATGGGTAACGGGGAAAGATCAGGGAAACGTAGCTTTTTTCTGAGCATCCGAGCAAAGGAATGAATGGAGAACCATGATCGCCGATGTCTGTCGCAGATCTGGCACTGGGTGATGATGATGTCTTTCCAATTTTGCTACCGTCACGCACTAACATTTTTTTACGTTTTCTGTCGTGTTGTACCGCGAGGTGTTCACGGGAGATGTGATTGTGGGACGTGGGTCAGCTGTGTCACTGTGTGGTCCGCCATGTTGTGTCTTTAGAGGGTGTCATGTTGTGTCTTTAGAGGGTGTCATGTTGTGTCTTTGGAGGGTGTCATGTTGTGTCTTTGGAGGGTGTCATGTTGAGTCTTTGGAGGGTGTCATGTGGTGTCTTTGGAGGGTGTCATGTTGTGTCTTTAGAGGGTGTTATGTTGTGTCTTTGGAGGGTGTCATGTTGAGTCTTTGGAGGGTGTCATGTTGTGTCTTTGGAGGGTGTCATGTTGAGTCTTTGAAGGGTGTCATGTTGTGTCTTTGGAGGGTGTCATGCTGAGTCTTTGAAGGGTTGTTTTTTTTACTCTATCGATCTGTATTTTTGTTGGCCTCTGTTTTCCTTGAAGCATCGAATCTCGTGTTGTCGGTCTTTGAGGTTGGCTGCTGTTGTCCCACTCCCATAAAATGGCCAAACCACCTTATTTCTTGTCTCACCATTCGTCGCCCGCTTGCTGTCGTTCCTTTATTCCCCCTGAGTTATTCCCCCATAGCTATACCTTCTCAATTATTCTTTCTCATTTTTCATTTTTCATTAATTAATTCTCTCACTCATGTACACGATGGTTAGTTAGATCTAGCAGTTTGGAGATTTGTGAGGTGAAAGAAGACAAAACTATTCCGTACCGTCATTTTGTTCCTTGTCGTTGTGTTTTACATTTCTGTTAGCTGCCATTGTACCAGTTCTTGTACGTCTACCGGATATACATGTTGTTGTTGTTAGCGATCCAGTAGCATCTGAGTGTTAACTCTTCTGCATGATGCCATTCGGTAATAGATAAACATTTGTAGAAAACACGCAGATTAAATTGAAAAAGGACAGTGCAGAAAAGGTACGGACAAAATGACCATGACGGAAGTTTTAACAGTCGTGAAAATGAAAAGTACCAAAAGTCTAGGAGACAGAATTGCCGCTGAGATGCTTCAAACGATTGGAAAAAAAGGTTAAGAGATATTACTTTTGCTATTTAACGAATTTTTAAAAACAGAAAACACGCCCATGGAGTGGAGAAAGGGAAATAAATTAAAACTACTTTAAAAGGGACTTAAGAGACTCTAGCTTTTGGAGAGAAGGAATGACACTTTTATCAGTGCCTGGAAAATTCTTTTGTCGCTATTGTCTTGTCTCGTATGAGAACACAGCAATAGATGAGAGACTAAGAGAGGAACAGACGGGTTTTCCACCAGGGAGATCATGTACAGATCAACTGTTTGTTGAGAGAAATAGCGTAGAACAAAGCAAAGAATGGAATGTCCCAATTATTTTGAACTTTGTGGACTTAAAAATAATTTGACAGCATAGACCGAGGGGTCCTGTGGAAAATTCTTACAATTTATGGCACCCCTACAAAAATAGTAAACTGTATAATATCATTCTATACCAATGTATGCTGCTGTGTCCTAGTTGAAGGAGAACTATCTACACCTTTTGAAGTAAATACTGGTGTTAGACAAGGCTGTGTATTATCACCTGTACTTTTAAGAATTGTCATCGATTTTGTCATGAGACAGAGTAAAGACATTGAAATTGGAACGTGCGTTTAATGGACAAATGGCACATATTTAGGAGATTTAGATTTTGCAAATGACATCTGCCTATTACACACCACAGTACATGAAATGCAATTTTTTAAAAACAGATGAACTTTGCCAAAGCTGTTGAAAAAGTTGGCCTTTTAATAATGTATCCAAACCAGAAGTACTACGACTATCATCAGAAACTACGACCATCACTCTTTATGGAGAACCCCTTGCAGAAATTAGTAAATTCAAGTACCTTGGCAGCATTATATCCAAAACTGCAGACTGCCTTGACGACGTCCACCAAAGACTTTTAAAATGCATGGGTCGCTTTGGTGAACTTAGAAACTATATGGAGGGAAGTCAAAGGTCATTTCTCACTGAAGACGAAATTAAAAATATGTTATAGCAATATTATTTTGGCTGTATTGACGTATGATTCAGAGATATGGAAAACAAGCAAAAACAATTGAACGAAACTTAAAAAGCTTCCAAACAAAACGTTTAAGACGAATCTTACTAATAAAATGAAATAGATTTATTACAAATAATGAAGTGTTGGAAAGAGCTGGAATCGAAGATATCAACACAACCATAAAAAAGGAGAAGATGGAGATATCTAGGACATGTTCTAAGAAGGCCGAAGACAAGATTGCCCTATCAGGCATAGTATTGGAAACCAACTGGAAAAAAAGGAGAAGACCAACAGGAAGCTATAGAGGCACAATAAGAGATGAGGCAATCACCCAGGGCCTGGATGTGCCGAAATTGGAGGACGTGGCCAGGGACAAACACGCGTGGCGTCGACTGCTCTCCGCCTTATGTACCTGACGGTGTAGGGAGAAAGGAGGTCAGTAAGTGAGTAAGTTAACACTGCTCTCCGCCTTACGTACCTGGCGGTGTAGGGAGAGAGTGAGAAAAGTAAGTAACAAAAATAATAGTCTCGATCCATTTCTGATTCCTTTTCTTTCAGATTTTCTTTTCCTTTTACAGAAATCGTATTTTCATTTGTTTGAACCGTTAGTTTGTGACTGTTCATAAATTCTATCTGTCTTTGTGTATTCTCCGAGGGGCGACATCTCGACACTCCACTCTCTGCACACCTGCACGCCGCCAACATTCATTTCCCACCTGCTGGGTGCTGTAAAACAATTGGCAGAGGTAGGCAGAAATATTACAGCGTTTACTGCTCCAAACACGTCCTTCTTAGCACCACTAGGTCTTTACCAGGTGAGTTTGTGGTCATTACACTAGATCTATTTACACTCTCCATTTTTCTCAATAGGACAGGAAAGGGGGGCGGAGGGGGGGGGGAGGGGGGTCGCATGTGTGCGGGGTAGCAGGAGAGAGGAGGAGAGAGGGGCGTGGAAAATATTATTCTTCTCAAATGTCGCCCGTCCGTTGTTCAAGGGAGCTGAAGTGAAACAGGATTTGTGTATAGTTTGGGTTGTTTAATTTTGTTGTTTTTTGGTTGTTGGGTTTTTTTTCGGGGGAGGGAAACAAGAATGGGGAGGGGGTGGCAGGTGTTGCTGTTAGTCTTTTGGTTACCGATTCTGTCCCCGTATCTGTGTCTGTGTCTGTCACGTCGTCATCTCGGTAGTTATCTTTGACGGTTTCACCAACGTCTGCGCTATAGTGGCTAGGCACGTTGCTGTTCCACAACACAGGAGACCCCAGGTCGATACAGGAGACCCCAGGTCGATACAGGAGACCCCAGGTCGATACAGGAGACCCCAGTTCGATACAGGAGACCCCAGTTCCATTTCCGAGTAGGCAGATTTTTTATCAAGTATCTCCGTCTTTCTGCTGGAATGTTGTGTCCCTCTCAGCCAGGACTGGCTCTGACTAGCAGGGTCGAAAGCCCGCCTCCTGAATGATCTAATTTCTGTCGATGGGGCCGTAACAAGTACCTATATTTAAACTTGAAGAACAGCAGCAAAAACGACACCGCCGTCTCCGATCAACTGCTGCTATCTTCGTTCTACATCCCGGTTTGAACTGCCGCTCCCGACGTTGATCGGTGTCGCGTGATCCTTTAGTCGTTCCCGCTGACGGTGCGAGAGAGGGATCAAACCTGTCCCCTCTACCATCCACGGCAGACACACAAACTGCCACGGCTGCACCGCCCAGTTGTACTGGCTCTTGTTTACCGAGCTGAGGAAAATGTACAGAAAGGTTTTTGACGAGATTTGAAATAGAAATTACTATAGAAACATTCTTATGCCTTTGTTAATGAATTGGGGTTGTTGGTTTTTTTTGTTGGTTTGTTGTTGTTTTTTTGTGGGGGGGGGGTTGTTGTTTTTTAGGGGGGAGTTATTGTTGGGGTTTTTTTTAGAAATGTTCTTTAGAGCATTCTGTTTTGGCATTTATGAAGTGGGAGAACGTTATAAAGGAAATTACCAAATGTGCTCGCTGAAGCTATACGTAATGCATACTGCCATACTTATGAAAATGTTGGATCGCCATAGTCTGTAATAGAAATGCAAATATTTGCCGTCATTCCTCATTGTCGTATGTCAAAATACGAGGTTTTCAGGAAAAGCAGAACACCGTTTTCTTTCAAAACGTTTAATCGTCTAAATCTGTTACTATTGTGAGAAGAGAATTGAGAGTAGAAGCAATCACTGCTCTCCAGGAATTTCTACAACATACATCTTGATTTTCTTTCTTTTTTTTATCTTCTAAATTTGGACATACTGCAATGAGAAGTGGCGGCGACAAATTGTACTCGAGGAAACTCCTCAGAGCTTTGAAGCATGATCTCGACACGGAACACAATTATTTACAAGGACGTTTTCTGACACCACGGTTTCCTGAAGACAAAAGTTGCAAAGGAATTCTCGGGGACTTCAAAGCGCGCGAGTTGGTCGGGGTGGGCACGAGTTGCCCGAAAGTCGGGGAGTCGTAAGTCAAGTCGTAAGTCACGTCGTAAGTCACGCCGTAAGTGAAGAAGAGCAATATTACATAGGCCGGGCTGTGATGTGGGCACGAGGGCCGTGCAGTCACGACATGAGATCAATCAGCGCTGTTTCCTCAAAGGTTTCCACAGAATTTATGGGCAGAAGTACGGTACTATGATATGATCTACTCTGTGCCGGGGATTACGGGTATTTGAGGGGGGGCGG
>NW_004797594.1:698662-699986 GCF_000002075.1 Aplysia californica
ACACACACACACACACACACACACACACACACACCCTTTTCTTTCCCCTCACAAGTTCCTCTACCTCTATTGACAAGCCAAACAAATAGCCATGTTTACTTTCTTACAGTGGGGACGGACGCGTGAAAAAGATGCCAAGGCCAGTGCTGAAAAAATGTATTAGATTGGAATGTTGGCGAACCTGGTCGTTGGGCTAACGTTTCTCCGAAGCTGGTGATAATCTTTTCCTCTTTCATGTAGGTGTTTTTACACCCCGTTCGACATAATTTAGATCAAAATTGGTCGTAAAGTTCGGAGAAAAGCACAATAAAACTGCTGGTCGGTCTGGAGGTGTTAATTAATATTCCGGAGAGCGCGGGCTACTGTTTTGGGTCAACACGTCCCCGGCGTAAGTCAACAAGTACCCATCAGCTATTTCTGTCACACACCGGGGACCTTTCTCATCCCCGGCTTGCCTTTTCAGCCTTTGCTGTTTCAGGTGTGTGGAACAATGTGCAGCCCGCCTCCAGATCTCCTCAGACACACAGGGCCTGTTGTATTGTCGCCGGACTCGCCCCGCTCATTTCTACGCCGGTCATTTCTCGCCGAGTTTGGCCCTGCCCGGAGGGGCGGACGGACACCCCCGCTGGTCTCTAAGAGTTACCTCCGCTTGGAATCTCCCCCAGGAATTATCTCCCCTCGTGTGTCCCGGAGAAGCGGCTGGCGATATCGTCTGTTGACCTTCTCTCTGAGTCAACAAGCGGCCAGGCCCGGCCCGAGCCCGCGCACCTCATCATAATCGCGTTCTCGCTTCTGCTACATCGGAGCCGCAAACTGGCGGGATTGTGGCCGCGGCTGGGCAATAGGGAGCGCGGGACAAAACGTCTGTCGTCTGTCGTGTGTTGTCTGTTGTCTGTCGTCTGTCGTGTGTTGTCTGTTGTCTGTCATGTGTTGTCTGTTGTCTGTCGTGTGTTGTCTGTCGTGTGTTGTCTGTTGTCTGTTCGGTGGTGGCTGGACGCACTGAGTGACTTTTTTAGCTGGTCTAGTAGAGTTGCTATACTCTGCTAGGTCTCGGTGTAAGTAAGAGTTTTACGGCATTTGCAACACAAATATAAGCCATATAACGGCTAAAGATTAGATGTGCTTCAAGACAGTAACAAAGAAAAAATTGAGGAAAGATAATGACGATAGATGATTAAAAGAGATGAGTGTTTGATAAGAAAGGAAGGGGGGATAAGAACGATAGATGTTTGACAGGAAAGAAGGGGGGGGGGATAAGGACGACATCGTTTTTCTTTTTGTAAGTGTTTTACGGCGCTCGCAACTGCTTAAGGTCATATGCCCC
>NW_004797594.1:703197-705086 GCF_000002075.1 Aplysia californica
CCCCCCCAATCTCTGTGACAAGCTGTGTGTTGCGTGGACGTATACACTTGTTGGATTTCCTCCTTCCATGAAATGTTAATTCTTACAGACTCCACAGAAACTGTATGTACATTTCTGTTGCTTTTATTTTATTTCCACTGACTCAAGAGATTGTCCAGTATACTTAGCCGTTCAGAAGGGCTGACCACACATAACCTTTCAGAAACCTTATTTCGGCAATCATTGAGGTGTTTCTATTTATTTCGAAGATTAGGCTCCTTTTATCAAAATCACAGAAATGACGATCCAAAAGACAGCACACCTGACCTATGTTGGACAAACACATCTCCCGTGGACACCTCGAGATACAAGAGGCGCAGAAAAAAGGAAAAGTAGGTCAGAGGAATTCCTGAAGGTAAGTATCTTGATTTACGGTCCTATAACCATAACAATAATATACTCGCCCTTCTGCCCCATAACAAACACACTTTCGTTAATTTGCTCCTGCATTCTTTTCTAGTTGAACAAAGCTCAATGCAATACGTTGAAGTACATATGGTGGGGAGAGAAATCCAGCTCTGCTCTCCTCTGTGTCGATCGATTTATCCGTTTCCTTCCCATTTCTTCAATCAAGACTTTCTGTTTTCTAAAAGATGTCAGGATTTGGTTGTGTTTTGTTTGGCTTTTTTAGCAAAAGACGTCTGAGAATTTTGCTCTTTCCTTGCTCGGAATTCAAAAGCTGTGGATGTGAATGTGTTTTGTTTCGTAATCAAGACGCCGGAGAGAAGCTAACAGTTCTGTCTTGAGACTGGAAAGCCTCTCGGAACAAGAAGTGCTTTTGAATGGCCGGACTCTCTGAGAAAAAGGCGGCGCTTAATAGCGGGCTCCGGCTATGTCTGTGGTGAACAGCCTGAGGTTCAAATTAGCGCAGCTGAAAGTAAAAAAAACAGCAGAAAACGAAGCGTTGTGGAATCGATGATGAACAGAAAGCGTGCACTAAGTGCTAGCTCTAAGTTGTGTGGAATCCGGCCGCTATTGTTGATGGCTCCTTTGTGTGCTGAATTCATTGCAGGATTTCCCTCCAAGAGGGCAAACAGTAGACAGCAGTCTTTGGGGAAATCTTGGGACTAACCTTAAATATATTTCACTCCAGCGACAGTTCCGTCAGAACAGAATAAGAATGAACTTTTTCTCCTTCTGCCTGTTTGCTAGCTCTGCTGTTCCACCGTTGAAAAATTAACACGTGTCCTTTGAACTTTCCACAATTTTGATCCGTTCATATGGGTCCGGGTATAATGACAATGATTTGTCACAACACATCTAATGCTATTTTGGCGGGTTTGCACAGAGTTCTGCCAGGTCCTCGTTTACCCAGCACTTTACTGCTCTTTACCTGCGTGGCCTGAGGGGAGCTCAGAGGGTCGGGGTGGAGCTAAGATGACAAAATAGATCGCTCAAGTCATTGTCCCACCAGAGAAAAAGGCCATTTGAAAGCGTAAATAAGGCGCGTGCTTGAGAGCGCCCAGTGGCGGCAGAGTTTGTTGACTCATGCCTTTGCCGAGTCGGGAAAAGGCCAAAGCTAAATATCAAAACGACCCAAATAAAATAAAATTAGCAATAGATGCACAGTATTTAAAACGACTGAAGCAGTGTGCAGGTGATGGCCTTCCCCTCTCGTGGAAACAGTGCATTCACTTGAGAGACAAAGCCAGGCCCATTGACGCCGGTTCAATCCTTTAAAACGTCCGTATTTGCCCGAGTCCATTCTCCCCCGGAGTGTCGATATTACGCGGACAATGTTTTCTGGCCCCCCAATCACGGGCCGGGTTTCCGGTGAACGTATTGAGAATCAAATGAGATATTGATCACGCCGAGGACGCGTGGCTGGCTGGAATCACCCGCGGCAATGA
>NW_004797594.1:706365-707393 GCF_000002075.1 Aplysia californica
TGGGAGGGGGGTGGGAGGGGGCAACTGTACAGAAAAAGTGGACAGCGGCGAGAACATGTGAGATCTAGGTGTGAAAACGTTATTGTTGCTGTTGAACGCAGTGACCTCGCTAGCGTAAACATTTCTGAACTCTGTACATTGAACGAGCTCGGTTTTTTCAATCAACAAAAGACGAAATCACTAACGGATTCCATTTTAGCATGGCAAAAAACTCCCCTGGTGGTCAATAGCATGGCGTTTCCAACCCGTGTGGAAATTCCCGGTGTATTTGGTGAAAAGATCACGTAGATATAGCGGTGTGCATGTCGGCACGATAAAGTGAACGGTCTGTCACAGCAGTTCATCCCACGAAAAAAACACAAAGTACGATAAAGGCTTTTTTGCAGACATAAATTCGATCAAAATTTTACCAGCGATCTTGTATCAATTTGTCTGACATAAACCAAAGATTCTGGTTCCAGAATTGACAGATTTAAGCGATACGTTAAATTGTCTTTAGATCTGTAAATAATACTTTATCAAGGTTAAAATAAAAGCAAGTTATTTCCACGAAATTATGGTGTTTCCGTGTCGGGCGAGTAGAGGTAGATCACTGCGTGCTAGGCAGAACTCTTCCAACTCAAGTAGTCCCCGATAGGCCGCTGACGGTTTTTGCAGATGTCGTCTGTTATTGCGACTGATGAAAAAAAACTGTTGTTTCTTTGAACTTCTGAAGCAGAAAGGTGGTAGATCTTTGGGGACATATTCTTGAACTCTATGAATGCACGCTGCACGCTGTCCTTTGGTGAGGTCAAATATTCGTGGCCCAGGTGGACAGAAGGGGAGCAGTTCTGTCTGTGTGTGTGAGCAACATAGGGGTACCACACACCGGAGGTATTCAGTGCTGACAGACACACACGCGCACACACACACGCGCGGGCGCACACACAAACACGCGCACGTACACAGACACGCACTCACATACACACACACGCACTCACACACACACACACACACACACACACACACACACACACACACACACACAC
>NW_004797594.1:709249-711869 GCF_000002075.1 Aplysia californica
GTCACCTGTATAAGACAGTCACCTGTACAAGACAGTCACCTGTATAAGACAGTCACCTGTATAAGACAGTCACCTGTACAAGACAGTCACCTGTACAAGATAGTCACCTGTATAAGACAGTCACCTGTACAAGACAGTCACCTGTATAAAAGACAGTCACCTGTATAAGACAATCACCTGTACAAGACAGTCACCTGTATAAGACAGTCACCTGTACAAGACAGTCACCTGTATAAGACAGTCACCTGTACAAGACAATCACCTGTATAAACGATCACCTGTATAAGACAATCACCGATATAAGACAGTCACATGTATAAGGCAATCACCTGTCCAAGACAATCACCTGTACAAACGATCGTCTGTACAAACCATCTCTCACAATTTCACAAACAGACTGTGTCCAAGTGTCCGAGACTCTCACCTGTCAAAGAGACAATGGCCGGCCATTTTGTTAGCGTGTTGTACAGGCTTAGGTCTATAGTGCAGTCAACAATTCGTGGCTCATTTTATCCTCCAATATCTCTTTAACAGGTGAATCACTGTCACCCATACTTTGCATAGCAGTTTGTATCAATTTATCTTAATGTTATCATACTTTTCCAAAATAATTTAGGCTAGATTTTAAAAGTTTTATTCAGAAACTTATATAAAATACTAAAAATCTCAGTTTTAGTAAGATTTTTACAGTATTTGCAACCCAAACAGACCAATAGAGTAAAGGAGATTAGAGGTGTTACTAGAGTCATTACAAAATCGATCACAATTCCAAAAAGTACAGCCTTGTCTAACTCCAGTGTTTACTTCAAAAGGTGTAGATAGTTCTCCTTCAACTAGGACACAGCAGCTCACATTGGTATAGAATGATCTTATACAGTTTACTATTTTTGTTGGGATGCCATAAACTGCAAGACATTTCCACGGGGCCTCTCGGTCCATGAAGTAGAAGGCTTTATTAAAGTCATGCATACCTGGAGGTGTCATCTCTGTCTCAGAAGTTGACGTGTAACGACCCTCCATCTTTCACGGTCGTGAGCTACGGTTGCACATTCTGCCATATCCAGGCCAGTCCTTGTTCTTATGTTGTCCATCCATGTTATTCTTTGCCTTCCTCTGGCTCTCCTGCCCCACATCTTTCCTTCAATCACCTCTTTCACAATGGTCTCGTGCCGTTTTAAGTTATCCTAGTATTATATTTGTCTACATTTTGTTTCATTCCGCAGGGTTTGTCTTGTGTGTAGAATCTGACACACCTCTTTGTTTGTCTTTTTTGTATTTCAACTTATTCTGGCCATTTTACGGTAGTGCCACATCTCAAACGCAATTATTTTGTTGGTTTGTTGTTTTTTCCTTCCTAAAGTCCACAAAGTTCAAAATATTTGGGACATTCCATTCTTTGCTTTGTTCTACGATATTTCTCACAACAAACAGTTGATCTGTACATGATCTCCCTGGTGGAAAACCCGCCTGTTCCTCTCTTAGTCTCTCATCTATTGCTGTGTTCTCATACGAGACTAGACAATAGCAAAAAAGAATTTTGATTTTCCAGGCACTGATAAAGGCGTTATTCCTCCTCTCCGATTGCCACAGTCTTTTTAATCTCCCATTTCAGGTAGTTTTTTATCATGTTTCCCTTTCTCCATTCCGTACGAGTGTTTTCGTTTTCAAAAATTGTTTCAAATAGCAAAAGTAGTATCTCATAAAAAGGTTGTCAAAAGAAGACAAACAATCTCCAACAGATTCAATGATGTGACGTCACCATCACGTTATGGTAAGCCCATTATGACTATTCTCAGCGCCGATTTCACCGACACGGATTTTCCTGTATCGTTGTGTTGGCTTACCAAGTCGTTGCACGAGATTAAAAGGTTCTATCTGCATTGTGTGGATGTTTTGGGATGACTGGTTTTTGCGGCTTCTGTCTACAACACGATGTATTATGGCAACCAGCGTGTCTTTCTAAAACAACCATCCTGCTCCAGGAGAAATATTGTTTCTGTCTGTTGCCGGGTTTAGTATTCCCAAACTTCGACGTCCAATAACATAATTTGTCAAAAGTATCTAAATTGCAGATAGGACCTTTCTAATGTCGCCCGAGCAAGTGTTGAACTTTCGACGCCCTTTCCATTTGAAGCGGATGGTTCTCCGGCAGCGCGCGGTAGTCGGGGGCGCGCGCGCGCACCTTTGCCCGAGTGCTGGTTCAATAGGCGCGCGACAAACAGTAAAACGCTTTTGTTAATTGAACTCCCGGACTGAGCGGGCGAGAGTTGTGTACTTTGGGGGAACGTTCCAGACCCGGGCCGGGCCCACAAGTGGTCGAAATGACCGTAATACCCTCTGTTACTGGAGCAATTGGGGCCTGCCCGTGATGTAATAAAACATACACACATACACACACACATACACACACATACACACACACACATACACACACATACACACATACACACATACACACATACACACATACACACACACATACACACACACATACACACACACATACACACACACATACACACATACACACACATACACACACACACATACACACACACACATACACACACATACACAGACAGAGAGAGACACACACACACTCACATACACACATACACAC
>NW_004797594.1:712373-714771 GCF_000002075.1 Aplysia californica
GACACACACACACACGCACTCACACTCACACACACACACACACACACACACACACACACACACACACACACAGTCACGCACGCACTCGCTCATCTCTCTTTCTGTTTTATGGTTCTCTTTTTTCCTTTCCTACTTTCTCTTTCCCATCGTCGTGGTCGCCATCATCATCATCTTCATCATCATCATCATCATTGTTTGGAAAGCAGAGTAGGAGGGAGAGTCTTGTTTGAATTTCAGACAAAATAACATAACAATAGAAAATTTGTTTAATAGCTCACCGTTTCGCCCCGTGGGCTTCCTCTGGTGCAACTGAGAGAAAAACTAAACGAGCGCTGTACACTAGCAGGGAAATGGGCCTAACAAAGGGGGTCTTAGGGTTACGTGTGGTTACAGGCTAGACGGAAGTGACTAAGAGGGAGCCAGGCCAAGATCATCATCATCATCATCATCATCATCATCATCATCATCATCATCATCATCATCATCATCATCATCATCATCATCATCATCCTTTATTCCCCCGTACTGGAGCATAGGTCACCAACGAGACCCCTTCATCTACATGACTTTCTGTCCTGGGGTTTTGCCTCCGCTTCTCTCTAGCTGTACATCCCTGGTGCAATAGGAATTGACTTGTTCACTTTCGTCAGTCTACAGTTTAAAAAGAACTAACTCATCCATTGATTTACCAATGTGTATCAAACTTTTCACAGGACTGCTGTAGACCAGTGACCAAACACATTTTGTTTTCGTAATCGTGATCTACTAATAAACAAATTGCTCTATTTTTTGCCCTATATTGAATACTAGGCATATATTCATAATCGTTCAGTGCCAGATCTGCGGCAGACATCGGCGATCATGGTTCTTGATTCATTCCTTTGCTCGGATGCTGTTAAAAAAGCTACGTTTCCCTGATCTTTCCACGTTACCTATTTGTTACGTTCCTTAAGTATGCCTATATTAAACGATGCCTATTGGGCGCATACACAGGATCTCTGCCATAATGACACACAGTAACCTCGCCTACACATTGTTCATTTTAAGACAGTGACTGCACCCTGCGCCCACTTGTCAGTGTGAGCTTGTAGACTTCCTCCCAAGACAGTGCTATGTACTCACCCGTCTGTTGGACCCTGTCTCATTGGTCTCCTTTAAAGGTTGATTTTTAGTAAGGTTTTACGGCGCTCGCAACAGAATAAGGTCATATAAGCGCCAAGGTGCGGATGTCAACAGAAAAGTCCAAACGGGGATACAGGCCTACTCTGCTCACCTCTCTTGACTCAACAGCACAAAGTCTGCTTCGACTATCAAGGCACCCCGGAAATAGCAGTTCACAAGAGAGTTACAAACATACAAAAGAAGTAGAGGAAAAATGACGAAAAGAAGGATGAGGAAAGAAAAAGCAGCAGTTCCCCCTATGTTGTTCCGGCACAGCATGCGCATGACATAGATAAATCAGCCAACTTACAATTCGACTGTGCATAAGAACATGGTAATATCCCCCCCCCCTTTGGGAATGTCCTAAAGTCACTTCAGTTGGTGTGGCGTTGACGAAGATGGGTTAGCGTTTGTCTCAGACATTCCACTTTGCTGCGTTTGTCAATGTTCCAAGATTTGGCTCTGAGATTGGGCTCTGACATTCCACTTTGCTGCGTTTTGTCAATGTTCCAAGTTTTGTCTCAGACATTCCACTTTGCTGCGTTTTGTCAATGTTCCAAGTTTTGTCTCAGACATTCCACTTTGCTGCGTTTTGTCAATGTTCCAAGTTTTGTCTCAGACATTCCACTTTGCTGCGTTTTGTCAATGTTCCAAGTTTTGTCTCTGACAGCAGAGAGTTGGTGTGAAGATTGATCTGATGAGTTGTTTCTTTGTCCTCTTTGGGATGTTTAGACGAGAGTGGGCGGGCGTTAGTTGGTATAATTATTTGATCGCATTTGCATAATTTATATTCTGTGTGGGGGTTATGACTTTTTAGCAGGTCTACTGTCGCTAAACTCTTTTAGATTTCAGTATAAGTAAGAATTTTAAGGCGCTTTCAGCTTAAATAAATCATAATATATGTGCTGAAGTTTAGAGGTGTTACTAGAGAGTAACAAAAAAAAAAGATTGAGGAAAGATTATAATGATGATAGATATTTCAATGAGATAGATGCTCGATAGGAGAGAAGTTGGAAATTAAGGACGATGGATGTTTGATAGGAGGGAAGGAGGAGAGATATGGACAGCTGTGTGGCGAATCTTGTGAAGAAACGAGGAGGTGAGGGGGGGGGATGAAGAAAGAGAAGAGAGAGAGAGAGAGAGAGAGAGAGAGAGAGAGAGAGAGAGAGAGAGAGAGAGAGAGAGAGAGAGAGAGAGAGGCAAGTAGAGGGAGAGACAGACAGACAGATAAATATGA
>NW_004797594.1:718014-719140 GCF_000002075.1 Aplysia californica
GGGGCAGAAAGTGGAGACGAAAGCAGACGACAGAACATTGCTGGAGAGCAGGAAAGGAGGTGAAAAGACAATTTTAGAGAAGAAAATTTTTCTGTCGCTACCCGGATTCGAACCCGGGACCTTTGAATGAGAGGGGAACACCTTAACCTCCAGGCCACGAGAGCCCGCTTCGCAATTTTGCCAAAAATAGGACTGAGTGAATGACAGCAGTGACTTTGTGTATAGGGGGGGGGAGGGAGGAGGTAGAGGGCGAGGGAGGAGGGGGAGGGGTAAAGAGGGTAAAGGAAGCGATGTGAAGATTATTCATACTCAAATATAAAAATACGGTGGCTGATTTTTATCTCTCCAACAGAACGCACTTTAAGTGTCAATTTTGATTATGCAAACTGTCGTCCCGATGCAAAAACAGAAGTTATGAACACTTAGGGGAACCAAACAACTCGACAACTGGCAACTAGCCGCGGATTATGATCCTGCCCTGGCGCGTGACGGGACTTGATGGAACCTCTCCCCACACTGGAAAATTTCCTTTCCGATCCAACAACAGAGGCGGTTCTCAAAGACACATCATCGTCTTTCTTCTCCCGCCGGTCAAATCACTCGACGACAAAAGTCCTGGCTGGGAGAATCACTCGTGCCTGTCATTTCTCCCCGCGCGGCCGCGCTCACACTTCTCGACACGGCGGTGAGCGGAACATCTCTGTCCGGACGACTCTGGCGGATGTCTTTTTGGCTTTGCGTTTGTTTCTTTCGGGTTTTTGTTGTTTTATTTTCTTCCAAATGTAGATGAATTCTTTACAAATAATGAAGTGTTGGGACGAAGTGGGTCTGTCAGTGCACCACACACGCCGAAACTTTTGTCGGTAGTGAGGAATGTTCTGGTGAGGAGATCGACTCGGCTGGCCACACAAAGAAGGAGAAGATGTGGATGTTTAGGGCGTGTTTTGAGAACGTTGGGAATAAGATTGTCTCATCAGACACGGTACTGGAGACCTCATGGGACAAGATTGTCTCATCAGACACGGTACTGGAGACCTCATGGGACAAGATTGTCTCATCAGACACGGTACTGGAGACCTCATGAGACAAGATTGTCTCATCAGACACGGTACTGGAGACCTCATGG
>NW_004797594.1:719772-720895 GCF_000002075.1 Aplysia californica
ATTGCCCTACCTATAGGAGAAGTTTGGTTTCATTGGTGTGTATATTTGTTTGGTTATAGAGAAAACTCTCTTTGTTTTTCAAAGAAACTGAACAAGTAAGGGTTCAAAAATTTTACCTTCGATTTTCTCAAAACAGCATTTTTCGGGATAGCCCTCGTGTGCTTAAAAGCGATCAATTGTGGTTAAGCTATGTCCAGGTAAGAGGAAGCGTTATCAGGTCGCTGGCAGCGAGGAATAGGTGAGAGAAGCCTGTCTGACGATGAACTGTTCGCGCTCTGAACAGCTGAGCAGTAAAGAATGAGAAGGGCTTTAAAACAAAACCCTTTTCCGTGTACTCTTTCACGCAATGTGTGCGAAAAGTTGGTCCTCTTTTTTGTGAGGTGTTGCTACACGTCATAGTTTTTAAAATGTGCTACGCCCCCTCCCCTCCCCCAACCTACATTATTTTGGTCATTATTTAGGAGGTCACTATTTATTTGTTGACCCTCCCTGTCAGTGTCAGAGCCGTCCCGAGAACAACGGGTACAGCATCGCAGATGACAGACGGGGGTACTAGGGGGAAAAGGGGACTCTATGGGAGAATCAGACACATGTTTTTTGCCTAGAAGGGTGAGCAATCTAACCACTGGACCACTGCAGAGGCCACTTGGGATTTAGCAATGTGTAGTACACGTGAGGCAATGTGTCGGGTGAACAGAGGGTGTGTAGTCCACATGTAGCTGTCTGTGTGACAAGTCCTTGTGGTTTTATGCACCCCGCATATTTTTTTTTAATTGTTTTTTTGGAGGCATAATTTCTGATTAGTTTTCTTTATCATTCTTTGTTAAAATTAACAGAATCGCATAATTTCACATTTTTGGACTCAGTTTGCATAATTTCAGAATTGTTCTTGCATAAAATGACGGGGACAGCAAGTGAGGCTATCAGAGAATGTGTAGTACATAACTGTGTAGCTGTGTGTGACAAATGAACAGAGAGTGTGTAGTACATAATTGTGTAGCTGTGTGTGGTAAGTGAACAGAGAGTGTGTTGTACATAACTGTGTAGCTGTGTGTGGTAAGTGAACAGAGAGTGTGTAGTACATAACTGTGTAGCTGTGTGTGGTAAGTGAACAGAGAGTGTG
>NW_004797594.1:720995-722407 GCF_000002075.1 Aplysia californica
ATGTGTCAGGTGAACAGAGGGTGTGCAGTACACGTGTGTCAATGTGTTAGGTGAACAGAGGGTGTGTAGTACACGTGTGGCAATGTGTCAGGTGAACAGAGGGTGTGTAGTACACGTTTGGCAATGTGTCAGGTGAACAGAGGGTGTGCAGTACACGTGTGTCAATGTGTTAGGTGAACAGAGGGTGTGTAGTACACGTGTGGCAATGTGTCAGGTGAACAGAGGGTGTGTAGTACACGTTTGGCAATGTGTCAGGTGAACAGAGGGTGTGCAGTACACGTGTGTCAATGTGTCAGGTGAACAGAGGGTGTGTAGTACACGTGAGGCAATGTGTCGGGTGAACAGAGGGTGTGTAGTACACATGTAGCTGTCTGAGTGTGACAAGTCAAGTGAACAGTCACAACAGTCGTGCACGCCCCGGGCCGCCCAGTGGGTGGGTCCTGTAGTCGTGGGCTGCTGTTTGCCACATCGTGCAGATAAACACCGGAACACGTCTGACAAGCGGGAACTGAGGGGGGGAAATGGCAGGGCTAAATCCGAGTCTTCGATTGGACGGCCGGCTTGAACAGATTGCAAATGGCGTAGCTTCCGGTGTTCCGTGGGTCGGAAGCCGGCCTGTTCATATCATATTTTCACGAGCGATAAATGGCTGTGTTATCAACAAGGCAAACAATGGCTCTTACAGGGGCTTAATCTGTGCAGGCGAGCTCCGGGGAGCGCGGACCGCCGGTGCTCAATAACACGGTACGATCGATGCCAGTATTCATCATACGTTTTGCTTTCCGAACCACGCGAGTTTGCAGAGATCTTGTTGCTACCCGAGAATTGTCGAGTGTTAATTAAGAATGCTTAAAATGCTGAGTGCAGTGGAGGAGAACTGTGGAGGAGCTTTCTCTTCGTCTTGTCCCTAGCGGTGCTCAAAGTCTGCGTCTTTTGTCGAGTTGTCCGTTCTTCGGTGCTCGTCCCTTCCGGCACACGGCACGGGCGTGGAGGAGATGCACGTGCCGGGTCCTCGACAAAACATGAGCAGACGTCAGGACGGGGAAATGTCCGATGATTCTATGTATTTACTGTAGCTCTTACGGTAGAACGTTTCTCCAAATTTTCGTGTTTTCTGAAGGGTAAGAGACACGCCTCGCTGTTTTCGGACACCCTTGATTTCCATTTGTGTTGGAGTTTGTGAAAGGCGAAACAAATGACAAGCTGCAAGGAACAGACCCGACCCTCTCTGCACGTACATGGGGTGGGGGGGTCTGCTCCGAGCGGCAAACGACGTTCATGTTGTTTTTGTTCCTATATTGGGTTGAGAAAGAGTTTCACGGCACTTACAGCACGAATAGGTCATATATGTGCTGAAGATTACAAGAGAGTACCGATAACAGAAATAAAGGTAAAGAGAAAAAATAGCTCCC
>NW_004797594.1:722548-726867 GCF_000002075.1 Aplysia californica
GATGGGGGGGGGGGTGATTAACACGTTCTTATGCCCAGTAGAATTGTAAATGGGCTGATTTATCAATGTCATGCTCATACTGTGCCGGAACAACATAAGGGGAACTGCTGCTTTTTCTTTCCTCATCCTTACTATCGTCATTTTTCTTCTACTTTTTGTGTATGTTTGTGGCTCTCTTGTGACGCGCTATTTCCGGGTGCCTTGATAGTCGAAGCAGACTTTGTGCTGTTGGGGCTGGAGAGGTGAGCAGTTTGTTGACATCCTCCCCTTGGCGCTCCTATGACCTTATGCAGTTGCGAGCGCCGTAAAACCTTAGATAAACAAATATTGCTCTCAAAGGAACTGCAAGGCATTATAGGTTATGTAACTGCCAAAGATTGGACGTGTTACAAGAGAGTAACTTGCAACGGATAGGAGAGTTAAGGACGACAGATTTTGTTTGGAAAGAAGGGGCAAACGACACCAGAGCAGCCGCCAACCACCCAACCACCCACTCAGAAATGAGCCAGTCACAAAGACCTAGCTCGTGGATACAAACCCCGACCACACAAGCTCTGGGTGACACTGGACAAAGGACGGAGCAAACTCCAGGTCACCCTGGTCATCGATTGTGTCTGGGTGGTTGGAGGGTGTTCGGGTGTGTCGTGCTCTTTCTGCGCCATCAAACATCCATCGTCCTCATCTCTCCTCCCTTTTTTTTGTCTGTACGTCCTCATCTCTTCTCCTTTTTTAGTACGCTACTCTCAAGTAATACATTCAACCTTCGGCACTGGTATAACCTAATTGTGTTGCAAGTGCCGTAAAACTCTTACCCTCACTAAAACTAATGGACTGTGGCCAGAGAGCCGTGAGGCGGACTATCCGTGAGTCTGACCTCACGCCGTGACAGTCTCGCTCACACCATCACGCGCATCACTCACGGGGGATCGGGGAGATAAAAAAGATGTTTTCACTTTTTGTGGAAGCCGTGGGTGCGTTCGACTTGAGATGTGAGCGAGTAATGGAGCAAAGATTGGAGGTCCGCGGACTGTAAACGGAGCCATTCATTACTCGTTTTACGACTGGAGAGCTCGTGATGGAAGTAATCGTACCTTTTTCCCGCTCACCCTCACCACCCAACACGTCTGGCGACTCTGTCTGATTAGCTGGGGAGGACGTCGTTGAAACAATCGAGCTTCAGCCGAGCGTGGCACGCGCCTCCACCCCGCGCACTAAAACCCCGCTCGCTTTTATTGTTTTTGAGCAAATAGAGAAACTGGGCAAGCGATGAGGCCGCGATACAAAACGTGAGGAAATAAAACCTGGCTCCCTCCGGAGACTGTCGCTCTAATGGACGCCGTATCGCCACAGCCCCGAGTCCACCTGAGGGGATTAGAGCCCAGATTTACAGACGTGGGGGGAGGGGGAGGGGTGGGGGAGAGAGGGGGGAGGTCACTCATGACAATATAAGAGCAAGCGGGGCGAGTCTCGAGAGTCCATTTCGATTCCTGTAATGTGGTATCGTGTTTATAATCCCGTGTTGCGCGCGCAGTATCGTTTGGTCAACTTACGTGCGTGAGCGGGTTGTCGCATTGAGCGAGCGATTCATGTTTGCTGAGGATTGAACGGTTTGATGAAACATGATGACTTTGTAAAGACCAAAATTGTGATGTTAAATGCACCGGGTTACTGGCCTTGATGAGGTAACGGTTGGACTCTTCGGCGAGGTGAGCAGAGGAAATGAGTTCGCGTCCACCTACAGTCGCCCAGGGTTTACATGCATTGTTTTATGGCGTGTTTCTGTGTGTCAGGATGTTGTCCACCGCTATCCCCTGACTGGCCCTGACAGATCAGATTGCAATTGTCTAAATGGAGTCGGTGGGGGCGTAAAACGTTTAGAATAAAAATTATGCTACATTAAAATGGTAAAAAATTAAAGGTGTTTGTTTTTGAGAAAATCAGCATGTTTCTAAGCCAGCCATGCATTGTCAATGAAAAAGTGGTCGTCAAAGACAGGTGGTCATCTTAAACAGGGACATTATAAAGATAAAAAAACGCATGGGGGTGGATGGAGTAAAAAGTGGCCGTTTGTACAGGTGATTGTCTTATACATGTGGCCGTAAGAGCAGGTGCAAATGTACTATCACAGTTCTGGGCTGACGGTGGTGGAGTGGTCCCAATAAGCGACTCTCCCACACAGAAGGTCACAATAAGCGACTCTCCCACACAGAAGGTCACAATAAGCGACTCTCCCACACAGAAGGTGGGCCGTGTTTTGCGCTAGTATTGATGTACTGCACTCCCTCTTTGGGTATTAGGGTTGTTGTTGTTGTTGTTTTTTGTAAGTGTGTTTTACAGCGCTCGCAACTGCATAAGGTCATATGAGCACGCGGATCACATTAAACATATTTCAGCCGGTAAGGCATATTCAATAATGCCCGAGTGGCGGCCGAAGCCCACTCTCATCGATTCTGGACCACTGAGAGTTCTTTAACGCGAGCAACTTGCATACTGGACCTCCGAGATTTTTCGCTCTTGTTCGAGAAGGCTTGGTGTAGATCTTTCCTACCATAATATCAGAGGTGTGGCTGAATGAAAGCAGTAGGAAGGAGTCAAGGAGTAGCAGTAGAAAGGCTGCAGAAAGAGTCAGGAGCCCAGAGGAGGGGGCAAAGGAGGTGAGGGAGTGGGGGCAGAAAGTGGAGACGAAAGCAGACGACAGAACATTGCTAGGGAGCTGGAAAGGAGGTGAAAGGAGACAATTCGATTTGAATAAGAGGCGAACACCTTAACCTCTAGACCACGAGCCCCCCCCCCCTCCCTGTTTGAAAGAGAAGCAAAGAAAACCCGTCTGCAATGTAACCTCAGTCTGTAGAGACTCGGGAGGCTATGCGGGCTGTTCAGGTTCGATTCCCCAACAGGCCGTTAGCTCTGTAGCCACACGCACTAAAGATGGGATAGAAAACAATATGTGCCCAAAGATGTCATGAGGCAGCAGGTCACAAAAGAATGAAAGAAAAAAGTGTAATATTTGTAGATGTCTTAGGCCCCAGTCGACACAATTTAGATCATTTAGAAAGCGGGAAAGTCTGAGCCTGCCTGCCTATGAGGGCCACCCCGGGCTGAGAGGGACACATCATCACAGTAGAAGGACTGAGATACTCGATAAATAATATTCTCCCCTCTCGGGAAACGAACTGAGGTCTCCTGCGTGCGACAGCGAAGCACCTAACGGCTTCACCACAGACGTCGATCAGGCGAGAAAGAGAGGGGCGGACATGTACAAGTCGGAGAAATGTTAGTAATCGCAGAAAAAAATCAGAAATTAAATATAGGACTAGATCTATATAAACAAAAACTGTGAAAGTCAGACTGAAGAAAGAGTTCTCGTGAAGACGAGAGAAATAGAGTCATTGAATGTGGCTGGGGGTGCTATGGACGGAGGCGGTGACTATCTAAGGGTGAGATTGTCATATTACGAAGGCGGCTTTAGTCTGGAGGCTTGGGACTGTTTTATTTGGGTTTTTGTCTTCCCTCTTCCCTGATCCAGCGGCCGTCTAAGTTCGAACCCTTGGTCCTGAGATGGCTTCTTGAGATAGAACGGTTTTGTTGGAACCATAAATTTCACAAACCCTTTTCCCTCTGAATGAAAACCATTCTTGTTGTCAGTTGTTGGTTTTTTCTCCGTGATGGGGAAATAAAAAGACCAGTTTTCTCCCCAGCTTTCTTCACGGTCTGTCCATGGGGCCTCCGGAAACCTTCAATTACTTCCACTCTTAGTTCCGGTCCTATATTAGCGCAGGCGCAGAACGCCACTGGTTTCCGGAGCGGAAGTAGACTTTGCAAGACGGTGGAGGAACTCAAGACGGAGTTACAAAAGCCGCGTGGATCTGAGCGTCTCTGCCACGGAAAAAGAGGAGTCAACAAACGTCGATAAATCGAACCTAACCAATTCAGAAAAAATGAAACAAAAGCTAATTCAAATAAACAATATTCAGCGGATAAAAAGGTGGTAGGGGAAATAGGAAGCCCGTGCGTGAATCAAATTTTCTTTTGAAGTCTTTAGTAGTTTTCCAAGTTGTTGCGATGAAGGTGGAAAAAGAGATCTACTTTGAGCTGTCTGACTGCAGGAGCGTATCCGCTTTACGTTGTCTTATGGGGCACTTGAACAGAGCGGAGAGACACACAGGGACGGCCAGAGCGGCAATGCGCAGCTGACTCGCGCACAGGAAACAGAATGGCGTCTCGGTCTCTTCCGGTAGTTTGTTGTGAAGTTGTCCTGGGTGTGTTCCGGTCGCCATTGGCTGGGGAAATGTTCCCGCGGGCTGGGGGGAGGGGAGGGG
>NW_004797594.1:727937-730260 GCF_000002075.1 Aplysia californica
CCCCTCCACCCCCACCTCCCATGCTCATACTGTGCCAGGACAAAATAGAAGAAACTGCTGCTTTTTCTTTCCTCATCCTTACTATCGTCATTTTTCCTCTACTTCTTTTTGTATGTTTGTCACTCTCTTGTGAACTGCTATTTCCGGGATGCCTTGATAGTCGAAGCAGACTTTGTGCTGTTGAGGCTAGAGAGGTGAGCAGAGTAAGCCTGATTCCCCGTTTGGACTTCTCTGTTGACATCCGCCTCTTGGCGCACTAATGACCTTATGTAGTTGTGATCGCCGTAAAAAATAAAAAAAATTACCCCCAAAAAACGTTGTTGTTGTTTTTTGTTTCCTTTCTTTGTTGTTTTTTATTTTTGTTTGTCTCTTCTTTGGAGGGGGGGGGGTGTTCCTTTTGTTTTGTTTTATCCACCATGAAGTTTATTTTGTTTTATCCACCATGAAGTTTATTTCTTTTCTTTGTATCTTTGTTTGTTTGCTTTGTTGTTTTTCTTTAGGGGAGGGCTGTGTTTGTCTACGACTTTGGAGTTTGAGTCTTTTCATTACTTTTTCTTTAGGCCTAAAAAAACCCGTGAAGAGTTCACGCTGGTTGCTAACAAAAGCCTCATTGTTGTCACACACGCAACCTGTTTCACCCGTAGTCCTTGGTCGTTTGTTAGCCAAGAACTGTTTTCAGAAATCAGAGGATTGTTTTTTTCTTTTCTAACAACCATTTAAATGCAACATTACGTGTATTTACAAATAGTTGTTTTAACCCCGACTGCTTAGGTACAGAGATGCGTCAACAGTGCACAGGTCTGATCCCTCCCGCGGTCTCGTTGTCTCTCGCTGTTTCTCGCTGCCTCTCGTTGTTCTCATTGGCAATAAGTCACCGCTTGCCTGTGCTGCTTATACCACGTCATGAGGAACTGTGTTCCCTTAAGATTAAATAAATCGCCATTCCTTTATGATTATTATTTTGGTTGGAAATATTATTATAAGTCGTAGATTGAAATGTATCTTTTTTAGATGAAAATGATAACGTAAAATTCATTTCACCAAAACTTGCTGTCTCGAGATAGGGAATGGGTCTACGGCCTGTCGGAGTTAACAAAGTCAGCTACATAGTACCAGTAGAGCGGTCCAAGTACTCCCGGAAACAGGGACAGCCAATGACTGAGTCAGGGGGAAACAGTTGAGGAAAGATGTCCAGAGAACAAGCTCCATCAAAGGTCAACGTCGATGTGCAGGTTCCTCGTCGGCACGTTGTTCTAACGTACTGGCCCAGAGAGCAGCATTTTTCAGGAGAGAGAGAAAGGGGGCTCTCGTGGCCTAGAGGTTAAGGTGTCTGCCTCTCTTTCAATAGGTCCAGGGTTCGAATCCGGATAGCGACAGAAACATTTTTTCCTTAAAATTTTCTCCTTTCACATCCTTTTCTGCTCCCTAACAATGTTCTTTCGCCTGCTTTCGTCTCCACTTTCTGCACCCATCCGTCACCTCTTTTGCCCCCTCCTCTGGGCTCCTGACTCTTTCTGCAACCTTTCTACTGCTACTCCTTGGTTCCTTCTTACTGCTGTCTTTCAGCCACACCCCTGATCTTATGGTAAGTAAGATCTAACTCCTAGCCTTTTCGGATAAGGGCAACAAATCTCGGAGGTCTCGTGTGCAATTTACGCACATTAAAGATCCTTTGGTGGTTCAAAATCGATAATAGTAAGCTTCGGCCGCCACCCGGGCAAAATTCAAAATTTCCAACCAACTCAAAATGTTTAATGTGTCCTACTCGCTCCTATGACCTTATGCAGTTGCGAGCGCCGTAAAACACACACTTACCAAAAAGAGAGAAAGAAAAAAACTGTTCCATTGTTTTAAACAATAATCTTTACGTTATTTATTTGTTGTTGTTGTTTTGTTGTTTGTTTGTTTTTTGTTTTTTTTTATCTAGAATTTTCGAATCTCGACAAAATTGATTTCAAGCAAGCGCAGCTCTAAAACCACAATACCAAAACCAATAGATCATGAGCAATTGATACCATGGGTTTACAAATTGTAATTTATTGGGAAAAATTCTACATTTTGTTCCCCAGCCTTGTGTTTTGTTTTCCTTACAGTATATGTCGAGAGATGGGCCGTAGATCAGTCGTGACGTGACAGACATGGGTCTGGGGTTCTGTGGGATATGTTCCCACCACCCCGCGTCACTTGACGGGGTCTGAGCAGATGGTTGCTCGTGGCACAACTCTTGGTTCTCTGTCTTAGCAAGATGACACCAACCCTCCCCCTCCCTCTCCCCCTCTATCCCGCACCCTCTCTCTCTCTCTCTCTCTCTCTCTCTCTCTCT